>NW_006424163.1:0-1273 GCF_000296735.1 Chrysochloris asiatica | reverse complement strand
TTATTATAAAACACAAGTAAAATTTTGTTGAAGATAATTCAAAAACAATTGCAACAGTACATTGACAGGGAACTGCTAGAAGTTCAAGACAGATTCAGAAGACTAATTGAAACTATTATGACCATTGCTCATCTCAGATGAATCTTGGCAGAAAGCAAAGAATGCCAGAAAGATGTTTACTTATGATTTATTGACTATGCAAAGGCATTCATCTGTATGGATTATAACAAGCAATAGATAACTGAAAAATGGGTATTCAAGGACACTTAATTGTGCTCACAAGGAGCCTATACATAGACTAAGAGGCAATAGTTAGAATAGAACAACGGGATACTGAATTATTTAAAATCAACAAAGGTGTGTGCCAAGCTTGTATCCTTTCACCGTATGTACTCAATTTGTATGCTGAGCAAACATCAAAGAAACTGAATTGTATGAAGAACGTGGCAGCAAGATTGGAAGAAGACTCATTGACAATCTGTAATATGCAGATGATATAGCCTTGCTTGTTGGAAGTGAAGATGACTTACAGTATTTGCTGATGAAGATCAAAGGTCTCAAGATTCATTATGGATTGCATCTCAAAGTAAAGAAAACACAAATCATCACAACTGGACCTACAAAGGATATCATAATAAATGGAGAAAAGATTTAAGTTGTCAAATACTTCATTTTGCTTAGATACACAATTAATACTCATGGAAGCAGCAGTCAAGAAATCAAATGATGTATTGCATAGGCAAATCTGTTGTAATAGATCTCTTTAAAACGTTAAAAGAGCAAGGTTGGAAAGTGATATGCAAAAGATTTAAACAAAACCTTCACCTCACACATACAAAAACCAACTCAACATGGATTAAAGACCTAAATGTGAATCCCAGAATTATGAAGGTCATCAACAAAAAAATAGGGACAAATGTGAGGGCAATAATTCAGGGAATACACAGACTACCAAACATTTAGAAAACTATACAAACAAAAGTAGACAAAGTAGATAAGTGGGACATACTAAAAATTAAAGACTTTTGTGTATCAAAACACTTCACAGGAAGAGTAAAAAGGGAACCCATAGACTGGGAAAAAATCTTTTGCAATGACAGATCAGTCAATGGGCTTATTTCTAAAATATATAGGAAACTACAACACCTCTATAATAATAAATATTGAAATCTTTCAGTAAAGTGAGGCGGCACATGTGGCACTCACTCATCTCTGCCAAGAAATTTGGAAGACAACTGTCTGGCCGACTGATTGAAAGAGATCAATGTTTATG
>NW_006424162.1:0-1358 GCF_000296735.1 Chrysochloris asiatica | reverse complement strand
TAAAGAATTACAGCCTTGGAAACCCTGTACAGGGTCACTATGAGTCTGAACTGACAATAATATACAATGATATCTCCATAGGATGAGCCCTGGACTATGAACCACAAGATGACAGTTCAAACACACCAGCTGCTCCACGGGAAAAAAATAAGGCTTTCTTCTCATGCAAAAATTTATAGTCTCAGGAACCCTATACAGGGTTACTGTGAGTGGAAACTTGACAGCACATATCAACATTTTTTATATATATATCCTTTTCCACTAATTTTGTTTTTTGAGGACAGCAGTAAGTGAGAGAGGGAAGTTAATGGGACAAGAACAAACAAGATGGCAGATCGGGTGGAAGTACTGTAAGAAGCTCGGTCAGCAGCAACACAGAATATAGGACCATGCAGGAAAAGGGGATGGTCCCAGAACTCTGAATCACATATAAAGGAATATTAGAAGGTTGGAAGGCTTACAGCTAGAGGAATTTGTAGCAGAAGCAAGAAATCCATTGCTTTCTAATTCAAGACACTCCCCTGCTCCAGGAGACGCCATCTTGGGTGAGACCAAGCTGGGGAAGGATCAGAACAGCCATGGATGCCTGACAGAGCCACGGAGATAAAGGTGTGGGCACTCTTTTCTTTTGGTATCTGTTCATTGGTCCCTTACTGTCTGTACACCTCCATTCTGATGACTATAGGGGTGCATGAGCAGGTGGACACCCCAGCCCCACCCTTGCAGGGTTCTACTATGCATGTGCACAGATCTCCTCGAAATTTAAAGAGACAGTTTCCACTTAAAACCAAAAGCCACAGTCAGCCCTGAACTGTTTATAACTAGAAAAAAAAACCTGAGGAGGGATCATGGGCCAGGAACATAAGAATTATTGGCATTCTGGAACAGGAACAATCACACAAGTCCACAGAGGAGATAGTTGAAAATTTTTCTAACATTCTGAAACGTGAAAAGATAAGCATTCAAGAAGCTCAACAAACCCCAGGAAGGATAGACCCTAAAAGAAAATCACCAAGACATATAATAATGAAGCTCTCCAAAATCAAAGATATGGACAGAATCCTGAAAGCAGCTAGGGAAAACAGAAGTGTTATATACAAAGGCAAGCAAGTCAGATTAAGCTCAGATTTCTCAACAGAAACCATGCATGCAAGAAGGTAATGGGGAAACATATATAAAACTCTGCAAGAAGGTAATGGGGAAACATATATAAAACCCTGAAAGAAAACACTGCCCCCCAAGAATCCTCTACCCAGCAAAGCTGTCAATCAAATATGATGGTGTCATCAAAACATTCCAGGATAAACAGAAGCTAAGGGATTTTGCCAAAGCCAACCCTGCTATGAAAAACATCCTAA
>NW_006424161.1:0-1379 GCF_000296735.1 Chrysochloris asiatica | reverse complement strand
CTGTACAGGGTTTCTGAGGCTGTAAATCTTTATGGGAGCAGAAAGCCTCATCTTTCTCCCGTGGAACAGCTGGTAGTTTCAAACTGCTGACCTTGTGGTTCAGAGCCCAATTCGTAACCACTATGCTACCAGAGCTCCTAGCTGGTCAGTAGTTAAGAATAAAGAGAATCGGCTTAGAGCAATGGTGCTCTTTTTGGTCACAGGGTCTTCCTACTCAGACTAAATGCAGCCGCTATTTTGTACCATGAAGACATTAGTAGACCTAACAGTCTGCTCTGTAAACACCTGCGCCCATAGTAGACAACTTGAGCTTGAAGTCAATCAATAGATCACACCCTAATAAAACCTAGGTTTTTCTTTGTAGAAAGTCAGCAGTCTCTGGTAAAGGTTTTCTGAGTGCACATCTTTCTCAAAGACATATTGTGGGAAAATGGAGAAATACCTGCTTACATTGGCTTAGCAATCCATGAAAGTCAATGTGGTCTCTTTTCCGGAAGATAGCAAGTTTCATAATAGAATCAGAAACCCAAGTCCTTCTGCTTCTTTCACTTTGTTCACAAATAGTTAATCTCTATACAGAGTTTCCCCCTGTAAAATGTGGTTGTATTTATAGAGTTTATAAATTAATTATGCTTATAAACACATTGAAATCTTCTGAAGCAAAAAACGCTGTGCTTGAGAAGAGAGCTGACATTTTATGCAAGCTAGGAAACTCCGCCTCTACCTTACATGCTGTCATTAATTTTACTGAGAATTACAACTCAGTAAAATACCAACATGGTACTCATGATCTCCTTGAAGAGCTTTTGTCAAAAGTTTTTGTAAACAGTTACTCAAAGTAACCTTTTCCACGACTGTTACCACCAGGTCCTCACACTTAGACCAGGAAGATTGGCTTTTCTGATTCATTCAATTTGATAGTTGGTCATTAGGAATCATATTTGTATCTGAATGGAAACCAAAAACTTGAGCTAGTGGCTTTCTCTGCCTTTAAGACCAGAGAGACAATTAACTTAAACCTTCAGTTTGGCAAATTCCCCAGAGACACAGGAATCCTCTTTCACATTCTCCAGTTAACAAACCTAGCCACAGTGGCATTGTCATGCTTGCCTGAGCAACTTCTGAGAAGCATACAGATGAAATGTATCAGCAGTCTAATGAGAACCAAAGGCCGGATCCAAGCTTCCTCATCTCCTAACAACAAGTAGGAGGCACTACCAGGCTGATGTTAGCCAGCAGCTACTTAGCCAAATTTCTAATTGTTGTTGTTGTTGTTGTCAAGTGCCGTTGAGTCAGTTCCGACCCATAGCGACCCTGTACAGGGTTTCCGAGGGTGTAAATCTTTACGGGAGTAGAAAGCCTCATCTTTCTCCCGCGGA
>NW_006424160.1:0-1379 GCF_000296735.1 Chrysochloris asiatica | reverse complement strand
CTGAGCGTGTTCTTCCTTTTTGGTTTTCTGATTCCAGATCTTTGCACATTTTGTTGTAATATTTGGCTTTATCTTCTCAAGCTGATCTTTGAAATTATCTGTTCAGCCCTTGGACCTCCTCATTTCTTCCATCTGCTTTAGCATTTCTATGCTAGAGAGCAAATTCCAGTGTCTCTTCTGACATTCGTCTTGACCTTTTCCTTCTTTCTTGTCTTCTTAATGTCTTTTTGCTTTCTTCATGTATGATGTTCTTGATGTCATCCCACAACTCTTCTTGTCTTCGTTCTTTACGGTTTAATGTATCAAATCTGTTCTTCAGATCTCTAAATTCAGGTGGGATATATTCAAGTTCATATTTTAGCTCTTACGGACTTGTTTTCATTTTCTTCAGCTTCAGTCTGAATCTGCATATGAGCATTTGATGGTCTGTTCCACAGTCTGCCCCTGGCCTTGTTTTCACTGATGAAATGGAGCTTTTCCATTGTCTCTTTCCGAAAATGTAGTCAATTTGATTTCTATGTATTCCTCTAGCGAGGTCCATGTGTGTAGTCATCTCTTATGCTGTCAAAAGAAGGTATTTGAAATGAACAAATCATTGGTTTTGCAGAATTCTATCATGTGATCTCCAGCATCATTTCTATCACCAAGGCCATATTTTCTAACTACTGATCCTTCCTCTTTGCTCCTAACCTTTGCATTCCAATCACCACTCATGATCAACACATCTTGATTATATGTTTGATCAATTTCAGATTGAAGAAGTTGGTAGAATTCTTCTATTTCATCCTCATTGGCTTTAGTGGTTGGTGAATAAATTTGAATAATAGTGGTATTAACTGGGCTTCCCTGTAGGCGCCTGGACATTATCCTATCACAGATAGCGTTGTACCTCATGACTGATCTGGATATGTTCTTTTCAACAATAAATGCAACACCATTCCTCTTCAATTTGTCATTTCTGGCATAATAAACCATGTGGTTGTCAGATTCAGAATGGTCAATACCAGTCCATTGCAGTTCACTAATACCTAAGATATTGATGTTTATGCATTCCATTTCATTTTTTACAATTTCTAATTTTCCTAGATTCATACTTCATACATTCCATTTTCTGATTATTAATGGATGTTTACAGCTGTTTGTCTTCATCTTGAGTTGTGCCCCATCAGCAAATGAAGGTCCTGCGGGCTTTACTCCCACAGACTTTACTCCATTTGCGTCATTACGGTCAACTCTACTTTGAGGAGGCAGCTCTTCCCCAGTCGCATTTTGAGTGCCTTCCAACCTGAGGGGCTCATTTTCCAGCACTATATCTGACAGTGTTTCTCTGCTATTCATAAGGTTTTCAGTGACTAAATATTCAGAAGTAGTTCTTCACT
>NW_006424159.1:0-1326 GCF_000296735.1 Chrysochloris asiatica | reverse complement strand
GGACATTGTTTCATTCTGCTGTGCATAGGGTCGCTATGAGTCGGTTCTGACTCAATGGCACCTGACAACACAACAATGAACAAAACTGAACACATGATGTGGTGCTGTAGGATCTGCACTGGACTTCGAACCACAAGGTCAGCACTTCAAATCAACCAGCTGCTCCTTGGAAACCCTATACAAGGTCACTGTGAGTTGGAAGTGACTCAATGGCACATAACAACAACAACAATGGACAAAATAAGGAACATGACAATTTCTTTCTGACAGGGAGCAGGCTAAATCATCAATTTGCATCTCTAGCTAAGAGGATGAGAAGTGGAGAAGACAAAAATGAAAGATGGTATAGTTAATCTCCATTACATTGCAAAATGGCTTTCCTGTGCATACTATATAGGCTTCTATATTGTCAAGTTCAAGCTCACAAGCTGCTCCTCGAATACCCTATACAGGGCCTCTATGGGTCAGAATTGACTTGACAGCACTCAACAACAACAAGTATGGATTAACTAGTTTGCAGTACTAACTGACAAAACATTGTCTAGAAGAAGCATTTGAATTAAAGTAAAATCCAACACATTCTTTGGCTTTAAAAAAGGCGACTGATTGAATTATTGCTATCTAGTTTTCATTCAATTTACTAAATTATTCTTTATAATAAACAAGTAATACAACTGTTGTTAGGTGCCATCGAGTTGGTACCAACTCACAGCGACCTTATGCACAACAAAACGAAAACTGCCCGATCCTGGGCCAACCTCACTACCTGAGTTATTGATGTTGCCCCTTAGCCAATCCATCCCTTTGAGGGTCTACTCTCTTTCTCTGACCCTCCACGTTACCAAACATGATGTCACTTTCCAGCAACTGGCCCCTCCTGACAATATGTCCAAAGTATGAGACACGAAGTTTGGTCATCTTGGCCTCTAAGGAGCACTTTGGCTGCACTTTGTCCAACACAGATCTGTTTGTTCTTTTGGCAGCAATTGCACTATCAATATTCTCCTCCAACACCATAAGTCAAAAGCACCAATTCTTCTATAGTCATCCTTATTCACTGTCCAGCTTTCACATGCATATGAGGTGATTGAAGATACTATGGCTTGGGTCAGGCGCACTTTAGTCCTCAAGCTGACATCTCTGCTTTTAAACACTTTAAAAAGGTCTTGTGCAGCAGATTTGCCTAATGCAATACATTGTTTGATCTCTTGACTGCTGCTTCCGTGATTGTTGATAGTTGATCCAAGAAGAATGAAGTCCTTGACAACTTCAATCTTTTCTCCATTGATAAGAATGTTGTTGATCGGTCCAGTGGTAAGGATTTTT
>NW_006424158.1:0-1328 GCF_000296735.1 Chrysochloris asiatica | reverse complement strand
CACCTTCTTCAGTCTAAAGCTTATCAAACATGCAATCAAAAAGTATCGATAATTACTGGCATTGGAATGCGATGGTTGGAAATGAAGAAGAGGGATCAGAAGCTGGAAAATATGGCCTTGATGATAAAAACAATTCTGGAGATTGCATGATAGACTTTTGTAAGATCAATGACTTCATTTCAAATAGTTTTTTTTTTTTTTTAATAACATAAACATAACATACGCATGTACCTCACCAGATGGAATACATAGAAATCAAATTGACTACATCTGTGCAAAGAGAAGGTTGAAAAGCTCCATATAATCAGGGGCAGATTATGGCAGTCTTCAAGTTTAGGCTGTAGCTGAAGAAAATTAAAACATGTCCATGAGAGCCAAAATATGACCTTGAACATACCCCACCTGAGTTTAGAGGTCATCTGAAGAACAAATTTGATGCATTAGACACTAAAGACTGAAGACCAGAAAAGTTGTGAGGAGACATCAAGATCATCATACAGGAAGAAAGCAAAAGGTAATTAAGAAGATAAGAAAAAAAGTAAAAGACCAAAATGGATATCAGAAGAGACTCTGAAACTTGCTTCCAGCTTAGAGATGCTAAAGCAAATGGAAGAAACGAGGAGGTAAAAGAGCTGAACATAAAATTTCAAAAGAGCATCTCAAGAGACAGTTAAATATTATAACAAAATATACAAAGACCTGGAGTTAGCAAAACAAAAGAGAAGAACACACTAAGCATTGCTCAAGCTGAGGAAAACAAAGAAAATATTTATGCCTTGATTGCAGTATTGAAGGATTCTAGGGACAAAATATTGAATGATGGAGAAAGCACCAAAACAAGATGGAAGGACTACCCAGAGTCCCTGTACTAAAAAGAAATTGTTGATGTTCAACCATTTCAAGAGGAAGGATATGATCAAGAGCCAATTAAGTTGAAGGAAGAAGCCAAAGGGGCATTGCAGTCATTGGCAAAGAAGTAGGCACCAGGAATTGATGGAATACAAATTGAAATCATTCAACAAACTGATGCAACACTGGAGGCACTTACTCATCTATGCCAAGAAATTTGGGAGACATCTAGTTGGCCAACTGCCTGGAAGAGATCCATATTTGTGCCTATCCCAAAGAGAGGTTATCCAACAGAACATGGAAATCATTGAACAATATCATTAATATCTCATGCAAGTAAAATTTTTATAAAGATAATCTGAAAACAGCTGCAAACATACACTGACAGACAACTGCTCGAGGTTCAAGCCAGATGCAGATGAAGACATGGAATGAGGTATATCATTGCTAACAACACTGGAAGCAAAGGCTCTCAATTG
>NW_006424157.1:0-1379 GCF_000296735.1 Chrysochloris asiatica | reverse complement strand
CAGCTTTGGAAACCCTGTACAGGGTCGCCATGAGTCGGAACCGACTCCACGGCCCACAGCCACCACCACCAGTGTTCTGACCTCAGTTCTGTCATAGCAATGGTGGACCTATCATATTTTTGCCTGAGATCAAAGAACCCAGGGTCAGATGACCAACTGCCAAGATCTTCTGCCTCCTCCAGCCTGAGGATGCATGCTAAGACTGCTCCGGAGAACACAGCTGGGCCTCCAGCTTGCTTGCCTTGGACAAGTCCTCTGGATGGGCAGCTTGCAATGACATGGTTGGAGCTGCCACTTTCTACCTTTTCTGATTTACTCTTGGACTATCTCCCCTTCCATCCCCTAAAAACTTGCAAAACAATAACCCTGTGGATTTACCCTTTCATTGCAATGCAGCAGACAGACAGAATAAAGTTACATCATGTTACTAAATTATTTTCAGATGGAATTGTCTTTATGTTTTCTATATAAATGCATTATTTTTTTAAAAATCAGCATATTTGCTTTATGATGGCAGTTTTTTCTTATTTCTTCCTTAGTCAGCTAAGACAACATGATATTTTTCACTTTTTTTGAGAACAAGGGACGAGAACTGGAAAAGAGGTACACCAAGAACGGAAGAAGTACAGGGCTTGAAGTACAGGGTCTTTAAACAAAGCTGTGGTTCCGAAATATCACAGCCTTTAAAATCTGATGGTGGTAATTCTACTCTGCACCCATGGGATCTCCATGAGTCAGAACCCACTCACACAGCAACTAACAACAATGGTCAAAGGTGGTATAAGGGAGTCCGTGAACACACTTCCTTGAATGAGATAACAAAAGATGACAGTGTTGTCTTAAGGACCAAGTTCGTGACACTTAATCTAGGAGAGGACTGGCGAGTAATGGAATGGCAAAAGTCACCTGGGAAAGATTGGGTATTTACCTCTTAAAACTGAGAGGCTCAGTTCTACATTAGATTGTCGTTGTCAAGGGCTATTGAGTAAGTTCCAACCCATAGTGACCCGATATAGGGTTTGCAAGCAGCGGCTGGTAAGCTTGAACCAGTGACCTGTGAATCAAATTGACCTTGCAGTCCAGCTCATTAACCTGAAATGCCACACCAGGATTCCATAGAACGCAGTAACACTGTTCCTTAAGGTTTTCGAGAATGTAAGTCTTGATAGAAGCAGCCTGCCTCATTGTTCTACAGAGGGTCTCGTGGGTTTGAAACGCCAACCCTGCATTAACAGCCCAATGCCTAACCCACAACACCACCAGGGCTCTTTATATAACATACTGTTGTTGTTGTTGTTATGTGCCATGGAGTCGGTTCCAACTCATAGCGACCCTGTACAGGGTTTCCGATGCTGTAAATCTTTAATGGAGCAGAAAGC
>NW_006424156.1:0-1380 GCF_000296735.1 Chrysochloris asiatica | reverse complement strand
GGGGGGGATAGAAGATTGAGTGTGTCCTGGTGAAGATGATGATAGCTGGATCAAAACCATTTACTGTGTGGTGTTCAGAGCCCCCCTTCACCTGCCGCATATCTTGCCCTGCCCCCACTCTCTAGGGGCAGGGAAAAGCTTTGCAGTGAAATCTCCTGAGAAAAGCTGATCTGGAGAAGAAGAATTGCATGCCCCAGGGGGCTAGAGCAGAGCGGACCTGGTCTGGGACTGTGCACTGGGCTTTGTGCTCCTCATTGAAGGGCCAGATGAATGAGGAAACTAAGAAAGGGGTAACAGAATGCATATGGATAAAAGGGCCTGGGGGTTAGGAATGGGGAGGGGGAAATGTAGAGAACAGGGCAAGAGGTGTTTTAACAACAGTTGCAAGAGTTTCCCCTTGATTTCTCTTCAATGTTTGAAGGAACAGTTAATAAAAATTGAAGTTACCATTTAAGCTGGGCAAATAGGAAGTCAAAGTCTTAACCAGCCTCACTTCTAAGAACATTTCTTTTAAGGTTGGCTTTTTGTTTTTCTGGCAGCACTTTAATCCAAATCAATGTTCTTGACCAACACCTTAATCTAAATGCATGGATTCTTCTTCTGTCTTCCTTTCACTCTGTTCAGCTTTTGCAGGTATATGAGGCGATTGAAAAGACTATGTCGTGGGTCAGGCACACCAAAGGGACATCTTTGCTTTTGAAACTTTAAGCAGCCAATTTTCCCAATGCAATACGTCCTTTGATTTCTTGACTGCTGATTCCATGATCTTTGGTTGTTGATCCAAGTAGAATGTCTTTAATTATTGTCTTTAATTATTCTCAGCTCTATCTTCTGCCCAGGATTAAGCACCAGCTGCAGAATAACTTCATAGATCTCAGTGCCATGGTTAGTCCAGTGACGAACCATGGGTGAGGGCAGAGTTGGAAGTGAGATTTAAGTTTACCCATAAAAAGGAAAACACCAAGAACCTTGAGAGAAAGTCCATCTGTACATTCTTGAATGGAGGGAGACCTTAGCTACACTACAAATCTGAATCTATCCTTTCTTGAGAAAGGATTGTTGTTGTTATGCGCTGTGAAGTCAGTTCCGACTCATAGCGACCCTGTGCAGGGTTTCTGAGGCTGTAAATCTTTACGGGAGCAGAAAGCCTCATCTTTCTCCCGAGAACAGCTGGTAGTTTCGAACTCATACCACCCTGTAACAGGGTTTCTAAGGCTGTAAATCTGTACCAGAGCAGAAAGCCTCATCTTTCACCCGAGAAGCCGCTGGTGGATTTGAACTGCTGACCTTGCGGTTAGCAGCCCAACGTATCACCCACTCTGCCACCAGGGCTCCTCAGTATCGACGATTGTTGACAACAGTAGCAATAATTATCCTTCT
>NW_006424155.1:0-1367 GCF_000296735.1 Chrysochloris asiatica | reverse complement strand
ATGGCAAATGGCGAAAAGGTTGAAGTTGTTAAAGACGTCATTTTGCTTGGCTACACTATCAACAATCATGGAAGCAGCAGTCAAGAAATCAAAGGACATATTACATTAGTCAAATCTGTTGCACAAGAACTCTTTAAAGTGTTCAAGAGCAAATATGTCTGTTTGAGGACTAAGATGCTCCTGATTCAAGTCATAGCACTTTCAATAGCCTTATGTGTAAAGTTAGACAATGAATAATGAAGACCATAGAATTGATGCATTTGAATTATGGTGTTCAAGAAGAATATTGAAAGTACCATGGACTTCCAGAAGAACAAATAAATCTATGTTGGAAGAAGTGCAGCCAGAATGCTCTTTAGAAACTATGATAGCAAGAATTTATCTTTCATACTTCAGACATAATCAGGAGGGGCCAATTCCTGGAGAAGGACATCATGCTTAATAAAGTGCTTGGTAAAGATGGTCAGTTAAAAAGAGGACAGCCCCAATGAGATGGTGGCACATTGGCAGCAGCAATGGGCTCAAGATTAACAATTGTGAGAATAGTTCAGGAACAGGTAGCATTTCATTCTGTTGTGCATTGGATCAATACAAATCAGAACTAACTCAATGGTACCTAACAACAACAAAAACAGCTCTCTGATCTGATTTGTGGAAGATTCCTAAGGTGTGGCATGTAACTCCTTTTATGTTAAAAGAGATAAAAGAAGAGAAACTTAAGCAGAGAAGGAGGGATGTACTACTATGAATATAGAAGAACCAGGAGTGTAGTGTGTTCTTGGGATCAAGTGTCCCTACTCTGTGAAATTCCTACATCCTGGACAAGTTTGATGCCAAGGTGTATGGAGCCCTCCAAAAAATACTGGGGCTATAGATGCTGAAAGGAGACAAGGACAGGTAAACAACTGGTTTTCTCTGCTTTCAGCCAAGACCCATCTGACATCATCAATGATATCCGTTGTTCCACATCCTCATCTGAATCCAGCTTGAACTTCTGGCAGTTCCCTGTTGATGTACTGTTGCAGTCATTTTTTAATTATCTTCAGCAACATTTGACTTGTGATATTAATGATATTGTTCAATAATTTCTGCATTCCATGTGTCACCTCTCTTTGGAATGGGCACAAATATGGATCTCTTAGAATCTGTTGTCAGGCAGCTGTCTTCCAAATTTCTTGTCATAGATGTGTGAGTGCCTCAATTTTTTGTGTGCTGCTTCAGTTTTTTGAAAGTTTTCAGTTTGCTTTCATCAATCCCGGAAGCTTATTCTTTGCCAATGCTTTCCATGCCCCTACAATACCATTGGCTCTTGATCGTATGCTACCTCTTGAAAAGGTTGAACAGCAACCATTTCTTTTTGGTACAAT
>NW_006424154.1:0-1380 GCF_000296735.1 Chrysochloris asiatica | reverse complement strand
GGGATTGGAACCATGGCAATGTAATGATATATGATGGAATGAATATGGAACTGAGGTTCTCTCATGTAAACTATCATATAATTCACAATAAAACATTAAAAACTATTTTTTTCAAGTGAAACATAAAACCCGAAAAAAAATCAATCGTGTTCCAGTTTTAAAAAAGATTACTATCCAGTGAATCCATAACTACAAAGTAAATGTTTCAACAACAGTTCCATGTCCAGCACATACTAAGACATTTGTCAGGATATGTACACAAGTTTTAGAAGATGTATCTTCAGCAAACTGCAAGTATCTCTGTTAGCTATTTACAGTTCCCTTTGTAGCTATGATAGTGTCACACTGTAATATATTCATTGTAAATAAGAAAGAATACTATTACTTGACTTATTTATTATATTATGACAAAATTTTAAATATTGAGTCATTACTGTTAATTATAACAACTTATCAAATTTGTTTTGCAAGTTCTGATAAAGATTAAAGTGACTCTACATTTCATTAATTTTGAGTACATACCAATGTATGAAATTTCACCATTTAGACATTAGGAAATTATTTTTAAATTTTTGATTGACATTTTTTGCTTGACTTTGACCATTACCATTAGTGGTAATAGTTCATATCTGCAATGGGCCTACTAGGCTTCACTATCACTTGAATCTCTGTGACATGTATCCCAAGAGAAATGAATTCGAATCATTTTATAACTTCTTAAGTCTCTACACCACTGATTTAAAATCAATTTTAAATACTATTAGTGTTTTTATTAAATAAAATGTTCTAAAATGGCCTGGCGCTGTTGGATAATGCAAAGTCTGTTTGAACTGGGAGGGCTGCATTTCAAGCTCACCAGCTGTTCCTCAGAAACCCTATACAGGATTGCTATGGGTCGGAACTCCACTCGACAGCACTTAACAACAACAACAATCTGCCCTTTGGTACAAATTCAGTATCAAACTTTTCAGATGGTTGGCTCTGCATAATGGAACACATTATTTCATTGGTTTTATATCTCCAGTAAAATAAGGATATTGTGTTTCATATTTTTCACTTTTGAAAACTCATCTAAATTTTATAACCTGTATTCCTAGCCATCACTAATAAACTATATTCAGTTTTTTAAAAAAAGTATTATTATAAACTTTTCTGTCACCAGGTTCAGCATACCATATGAGCATACTAATTATAATTTTCAAATAAATTAAATAAGTGACTTTGTTTACAAAAAGCTAATTTGTATAATAATTGTTTAACCAAATATTAACTCACTTCTTCTTTTCTCTTAACCTCTTAACCTTGTAAATAATGGAAACAGAAGGAGTCCTAATAAGGTATTAGGAATCATTCCTTGCTTTTAACTAATGGTTTTATAAT
>NW_006424153.1:0-1379 GCF_000296735.1 Chrysochloris asiatica | reverse complement strand
GGGAGGAAGAGGCTAAAGAAAGGTTCTGCCCTTGCCTTAAAGTCCAATTCACGAGGCAAAAATTTAGACAGAAACCACCTCCACTCCTGCACAATGTAACTGCTTATTGGTGTCTGACAAATCAAAATTAAAATAAAATTTGAAGGAGTTTTAAATAAATATTGTTGTTAAGTGCCATCGAGTCACTTCTGACTCATAGCAACTCTACACATAGTTTCTGAGGAGCAGCTGATGGGTTTGAACTGCCAATGTTCTGGATCGCAGTCCAGTGCTAACAGTATCACACCGAGAGTCTTTTAAATAAACAGCAGTTGATATAGATAAGAAGGCAAATCTAAGATGAAGAGGCTGGAGGCAATTTGAGTTGAAAATGTCAACTTCAATTTTCAATTTGAAGATTGAAAACATTTGAATAAAAGTAGCCTCTCCTGTGAAAAGACAAAAAGCAAAAGTGAATTGCCACTAAGGAACTGAAATGCGGCTTCCTTTTCCGCCACTTGCTCAGTCCCAATTGGAAGCGTGTTGCGTAGCCTGCAAGGACTCACAGCATTCTCTATCTCCTTCTATTTTTATCCCTAGCAAAATTTCTTTCAGGGGGCAAAGTTTTATTTTTAAAAAAGTGAATCAGTATAGAATACACCCTGCTGTTGTTTTAAGCGCCACTGTGTCAGTTCTGACTCATAACGTCTATGTATAAGAGCCAATCTCCTGCAGATGGACTGGTGGGCTCCAACCGCTAGATCTTGTGGCTCACAGTCCAGTGCTCATCCTACAGAGCCCAGGAACTCCCAGAATACAACCTACAACCCTAGAAAACTGCCCAACCAGTTTCCTTACTAACAACTAAGTATCTGAATCCTAATTAGGATCAAGTAAAAATTTTACAGTAATAATCTGCTCAAGTTAGAGAACACTGATGGGTTGCTTTGCACTTCCTAATTTGAGCATCCTGAGAATAACCCTTCTCAAAACCAGTCTTGAGAAAGAGAAAGAAAGCCTATGTCCCTATGTACATAAAAGATTACTTATGAAAACAAAAAAATTTAAATCAAAATGTTTTGACCATGTGTGATAAACCAAAATTTTGTAACCTCCTTTAAAAAAAAACCTCTCTGAAATGTAAAGCTAAAAAATATCAGTAGGCATGACTTCTGTAAGGCATCTGAATGAAGCATTCAATTCAGAAACAAGTTATTTTTTACTAAAAAGTAAAAAATTTCAAAAGGTAACAATTCACAAGAATATTTGTACTCAAGTATTTTTTCTATAAATGCAGACGATATTTGGACTTAAAATCTTAAGGAACAGGAAAAATGCTGTTTAAAACGTCATTTCTCTCCCCTAAACAGTTTTCTTTCTTTTTAAAATAGTATTTACCT
>NW_006424152.1:0-1382 GCF_000296735.1 Chrysochloris asiatica | reverse complement strand
ACAAAAATGGCAGTCTGATTGGCTACTGCAAGAACAAGCAAGTTATTTGCCAGGGAGCCATTCAGGCAAGAAATCAACTCCCTTCAGGACAAACTCCCCTCAAGACTGAAACTCAAAAGGGAACACAGGAGCAGGCATGTAAGCTTGCTGGTGGGAAAGAGGGGGAAAGGCAGCAATGAAGATATGGGCTGAGTTTGACCACGTTCCATAGACTCCTGTTGACCTAGAGATGAGAGAGAGAAGAGGATGGTCTGATTGGTCTGAAGTGTGGTGATACCTGGGGACTCCTGAGCCCATGGACAAGGACCTAGTCATGGAGGACTAGAGCTGAGAGTGACACATCCAGCTGATATGAAGTGAGGGGAGATGTACAAGAACACCCAAACTTGTAGATAGTACCCATTTGGCCTAACCTTGATGGCTTAATGATCAGAACTCCACTAGAGAAAGATTGAAAAAAAAAATTGAAAACAGAAACAAGGGCAAACTTGCTACAGTTTGATGAACTTGACCTATCCTTATGGATGTAGTAGCTTAAAATCGCAACTGAGAAGGAAGGAGTCTGCACATCAAATATCAATCCAATCCTTTTTGTAGACAGGTTGATAGGGAAAGGAAACTTAGCCATTGGCTATCTAAAATGGGGGTGGGGTGGGGGGACAATAAAGGCCTGAAATGACTGGCTTACAAATTTTCAAGAGGGAGTTTAGTTTAAGAGCATGTGAGGGAAGGTAGAATCCCCACTGAATAGTTTTCATTTTGTCTATATGGGTCTGGTGAAAAGAGATGGAGCTAGGATTCTGATGATTTAATAGTTAGTAATTGTTATCATAACTAATTGTGACTGCCACAACTGTAAAGGTAGAAGTTTTGTAACAAAAAGGGGGCAGTAGTTAATCTTACAGTCCAGGAACTATGTCCTTTGAGAAAATCTATCAAGATTACTCCTTTGGAGTAGAAAGGGGAGGGGGGGGGATCACCATAACTTCTGTGTTGACCTCTCTGCCTTGAATTTAACTGACCCAGCAGATTCCCTAGAAAGCCATTGTTTAGACCTTGTTCTCTGCACCATATAGATAAATACAAGACTCATCCCAGTTTATAATTTTCTCTATAGATTCATTTTCATTTGCTTCAATCTTAACTTAAAAGATTGATGAAAAAAATCAGCTATTTGAACTAATTGATCTTTCTGCAACACTTTTTGTACCCACCTATTTTTGAATGCACCCTAATGACACTAAAAGAAGTATATTATTGAGACAACTTGTCTTCAGTCATCCACTGATTGCAGAGATATGTTTAAACAAGTTTTATTTTGAATAAACCTCTGTATGTATGAACTGGACCCTTAATAGCAGTACTTTTTTTTTTTTTTTTTT
>NW_006424151.1:0-1345 GCF_000296735.1 Chrysochloris asiatica | reverse complement strand
AGGCAGACTGACTGATTACTACAAGAACTAACAAGCAGCTCACCCAAGAGATGTCAAGGCAAATCGTTGGGTCCCCTCAGGGCAAACCTCCTTCTAAGACTAGGACACAATGGGAATACATGCTCTGATTGGTGACCATGTTCGTCACCAATAAGGGGAAGTGAGGGGAAAACAGCAATGAAGCTGCAAGCTAAGCTCTACAACACTCAATAGACTCCAGTGAACCTGGCTGGAGACCTGGTTGGCCAGCAGTGTGGCAAGACCTGGGGACTTTTGGGCCCAGAGTTAGTGACATAGCCACAGAGGACTAGAGTAGAGAGTGAAGCATCCAGCTGATAAGAAGAGAGGGCACATGTATAAGTACACCCACACTTGCAGATAATTCCCACTTGACATGGCTTCAATGACTGGATGATCAGAGTTCAACTAGAAAAAGAAAGAAGAGGAAATAAAAGAGTAATCTGATACAACTTGATGAACTTGACCTATACCTATGGATGCAGTAGCTCAAAAGAGGGAACAAATCTTCACAGCGAGGATCACTCTCATCCCCTCTGTACATGGAGTGGACAGGGATGGGCAACTTGGACATTGGCAACCCAGAATGTGGGGGCTACAAAGGCAAGAAGTGACTGGCTTACAAGATTTCAAGAGGGAATCTAGATCCAAAGGGCATGGAGCAAGGTAGAATCTTCACTGAGTAGTATCCAATCGGTCTAGGAGGGGCTGATGAAAAAAGATGCAGATAGGTCTCTTGAAATACAATGGTGAATAATTGTTATCAGGACTGATTGTAAGGGTTGGAAATGTAAAGGTAGACGTTTTGTGGCAAAAAGAGTGGAGTGATTAACTTTGCAGAGGTCACTGGGAACATCAAGGAAGAAAAGCAAAGAGCAGAACCCTACCCAGAGAAACAGTGATGCCAAAGATGGAAGCAGAGACGATGAAGTGGAGATGGAGCAGCTGGGGACTTTGAACCCAGAGAGGGAGAGGGGCTGTGTGCTGACGACAGGGAGGCAGGCTTGCAGGGTATACCCTTTGGTTGGTTGATGATGTATGAAGGGGATTGTAACCATGGCAATGAGATGATAAAAATAGGATGAATGTGACGCTAATGTTCTCCCATGTAAACTATCACATGATTCACAGTAAAGCATTAAAAAAAGAATAACACGACCCATTTCCTCACCAGCCCCTCTGCAGAATTTCAGTTCTGGACCCTTCCTGGAACAGAGAAATTGAGGGAAGGTGGTATTATTTGGTTAAGAGTAAATTTTCACAGCTTGGATGAATGAGATCCCAAAATAGAAATTAATTTGTTATCAAAAATATAAACAAAAAAAAA
>NW_006424150.1:0-1341 GCF_000296735.1 Chrysochloris asiatica | reverse complement strand
GGTTCTGCCAGGCGTCTGTGGCCGCTCCGATGTTTCCCCCACGTGGTCTCACCCAAGATGGCGGCTCCTGGAGCAGCCAAGCGTTCCGGACTAGAAAGCCATAGATTTCTTGCTTCTGTCACAAATTCCCCCAGCTGTGAGCCTTCCAGCCTTCTAAGTATTCCTTTATATGTGGTTCAGAGTTCTGGGACCATCCCCTGAGCCTGTTTCGTCGGGTATTCTGTGTTGTTGTTGGCGGAGCTCTCTGCTATACGGCCACCCAATCCGCCATCTTGTTTGTTCTCCCAGTACCAACCACTTTCAAAGGGATCACATTTGAAGGTCTTAGATAGAATGGAACAAAACTCAGTCATTGAAAAGACCAGACTTACTGGTCAGACAGAGATTGTGGGACCCCCCGAGACTATGGCCCTTAGTCAGCCTTAGAATGGAAAACTCACCCCCATGTCTCACTCAATGTTCAGTCAAACAATAGACATGTCTCTAAGGGGAACAGGAACACTAAGGAGGCACACACACCTTAGAATAACCAACCATTTCAGATCAAAAGGGCAGCATTTACCCAAGGACAAAGTTCATAAAGGCAAGAGGGGTTAGGTAAGAAAGAGGAATGGAATGCAGGGTAGAAGTGGGATGAATGATGTTGTGAAGAATGCAGTCAATGACATGAAACAAAATGTGTATGGACAGTTAAACAGAAAATTGATTTGCTCTGTAAACCTTCGTCTAATTCACTATAAAATGTTTTAAGACACATATTGTAGGTGTAGGTATCGGGAGTGTATCTTAAAGGATAACATAAAGGTAAAGGGTGGGAAGTCATTCCAAGATGCTGGAGAAAGGGCAGAAATATCGAGGTGAGAGAAAACCCAACAAAAATAGTAGGGAATCTTTAAGTTGATTAAAATTAGGATGGGGCCAGACTGTAAACACCATTACACTGGAACTTCATTTATCTAACTTGGAGCTGGGGAGTCATTAACTATGCCCTGGGACCCAAATGTTTTTTAAAATATAGTTTTATTAGGAGACAGACATGCCCATCTGACCACACATTGTTTATGGTTGCTTTTGTACTACAATGGCCAGGCTGAGTACTTTTCACAGGCATGCCAGCCAAGCCTGAAATATTTACTATCTGACACTTTGCAGAAACACCTTGCTGGTTCCTGATGTAGCTCATTGTCTTAGTTCTAATGTGCATATTCTAGTGAGTCCTGGTGTGGCGTTATAGGATAAACATTGGACTTCAAGATCGGCTGTTCAAAGTTGGATGTTCAAACGCACAAGCCACTCCTTGAAAACCCGCTATAGGGTTTCTGTAAGTTGAAACTGACTTGA
>NW_006424149.1:0-1381 GCF_000296735.1 Chrysochloris asiatica | reverse complement strand
GAGTTGGTTCTGACTCATAGCGACCCTGTATAGGGCCCCCAAGGGGCGGCTGGTGTGTTTGAACTGCCAACCTTGTGGCTAGCAGTACAGTGCTTATTCTACAGTGTCATGCTAGTGCATACAATTTCCATTGTGTTACAAGTTCCTTCTTGATGGGGACCTGGATTCTCTTTCAGCCAATGAGTTTAGGTCCAACAGTTATCTCAGGTCTGGAAATAGGGAACTCCAAAAATTTCCTGGAATACAGAATTAAAACATAAAAATGAAAAATAGAAACTTTATTTCTCAACATAACTCCATCAAGACCAAGATACTTTTAAAAATGGTGATACCAGATTTTGAGTCCATCCCTAAAGGAGCTCTGGTACTGCAGTGGTTACGAGTTGGGTTTCTAATCTCAAGATGAGCAGTTCGAAACTACCAACAGTTCCATGGGAGAAAGGTGAGGCTCTCTGCTCCCATAAAGATTTATAGCTGTGGAAACCCTATACAGGGTCGCTATGAGTCAGAACTGACTCCACGGCACACTACCACCACCACCAAAGAACTGAGGGTCCTGGGAATTTAACTGAGTCAATGCAGGCTGTTTCACCTTATCAAATGAAGAAAAATGGGTGCCCTTTAATTTTATTTTAAGATTAGGAAACCACAAGAAATCAGAAGAAGAAAATCAGGACTGTAAGGTGCATACCTAATGATTTCCCATCAAAACTCTCAAAACATTGCAATTGTTTAGTGAGAGGAATGAGCAGGAACATTGTCATTGTTGAGAAGTACTTTCTGGGGAAGCCTTCCTGGACGTTCTTCTCCTAAAGTTTTGGCTAACTTTTTCAAAACACTCTTAACAAGCAGATGCTATTGTTCTTTGGCCCTCCAGAAAGTCAACAAGCACTTCCTCAAACTGTTGCCATGTCCTTTGCTTTTCATGGCTCGTTTTTTTGCTTTAACTGGATCATTTCCACCTCTTGGTGGCCATTGCTCTGATAGTGGTTTGTCTTCAGGGTCATAATGGTAAAGTCACGTGTCATCTCCTGTTGCAATTCTTCCAAGAAATACTTGAGGATCTTGATGCCCCTTGTTTAAAAATTTCATAGCAAACTCTGTTCTTGTCTGCAGCTGATTTGCATACAACAGTTTTGGCACTCACCAAGTGAAAAGTTTGCTTAACTTTAATATTCCAGTCAGAATTGTGTAAACGGGACCAATTGAGATGACTGTGGAATTGGCCATTGTTTCTACTGTTAATCGTTAGTCCTCTTCAGTTCAGGCTCATAGAAGATTCATAGTTGCATTGAAAATTAATATGGACAGCTGCGGGCTACATCTTCAATAGCACCTTGTTGTTGTTGTCATGTGCCGTGGAGTTGGTTCTGACTCATAG
>NW_006424148.1:0-1286 GCF_000296735.1 Chrysochloris asiatica | reverse complement strand
ATTTTTTTAATCCTTTCCAAGAAACAGCTTCTTGTCCTGTTTATTCTTTCTATAGTTTTTCTGTTTTCTATCTCATTTATTTCTGCTCTAATCTTTATTATTTCTTTTCTTTTGGTGGCTGAAGGTTCCCTCTGTTGATCTGTTTCTAATTGTTGTAGATGCTGTGTTAATGTGCTAATTTTGGTTCTTTCTTCTTATTGGGTGTGTGCTTTTATTGCAATAAATTGTCCTCTCAGCACTACTTTCTCTGTGTCCCAAAGATTTTAGTATGTTGTGTTTGAATTCTCATTTGTTTCTTGGAAGTTTGTGAATTCCCATTTAATTTCTTCTACTACCCAGTTGCTTTTCACTAGGGTGTTATTCAGTTTCCATGTATTTATTTTCTTGGTTTTTCTATTGTTGATTTCTAATTTGATAGCATTGTGGTTTGAGAAGATGCTTTATAGTATTTTGATATTTGTAAATTTATGGTGAGTTGTTTTGTGGCCTAAGACATGGTCTATTCTGAAGAATGTTCCGTATGCGCTGGAAAGGAATGTGTATTGTGCAGTTGTTGGGTTGAATGCTCTGTACACATCTATGAGGTCCAGTTGGCTAACAGTGTTGTTTAGTTTTTCTGTGTCTTTGTCAAGTTTCTTTCTGGTTGTTCTATCGATTTTTGAAAGTGGTATATTAAAATCACTCACTATTATTCAGAGTCAACTATTTCTTACTTCAAATCTATTACAGAGTTTGCTTTATACATTTTGGAGCTCTTTCTTTGGGAGCATAAATATTTATTATGGTTATGTCATCTTGTTCAATTGTCCCTTTAATCATGAGAAAATGTCCATCTTTATCTATTATCCTGGTTCTTGCCTTAAAGTTTATTTTATCAGCGATTAGTAGTGCCACTCCTGTTCTTTTTTTATTGCAATTAGCTTGGTATATTTTTTTCCCCATCATTTGACTTTTAATCTGTTTTTGTGTCTCTGTGTGAGATATATCTTTTGCAGACAGCATATTGAAGGATCATGTTTTCTTATCCATTCTGCCACTCTCCGTCTCTTAACCGGTGCATTTAATCTGTTTACATTCAATGACATTTTCGATAGGTATGGGTTAATTGCTGCCATTATGTTTGTTTTTTGTGTGGTGTTGTTGCTTTCTTTGTTCTGTGTGTCTTCCTTTGTTGAGTTCATGCTTTTTGTGTTCTTTCTTGTTAATATCCATGTTCTTCTTGAATTTTCTTATTCTTGGTATGTTGTGAAGTGTTAATATTCTTTAAGGTTGCCTTTTTAGTATAT
>NW_006424147.1:0-1381 GCF_000296735.1 Chrysochloris asiatica | reverse complement strand
TTTTTCTTTATATAACCCAGCTTCCCAGATTATTTGCTCAGTATACAGGTATGGTCAATAAGTATGGGAAAAGAATACAATCCTGTAGTACACCTTCCTTAATTTTAAACCATCCAGTATTCCCATGTTCTGTTTGAACAACTTCCTCTTGGTCCATGTACAGATTCCTCAAGAGCAGAATTAAGTGTTCCAGAATACTCATACTTCGCAATATTGTCCATAGCACACTAGTATAGAGAGCTTTATCTTCAAACTCACTAATTTGAGCTTCCATGACTTTGCATCTACTCGTTTGCCCTTTCAATGTATTGTCCATTTCTGAGATGATAGTATTAATCATTTGGATTTCTACATTCAGTTTTTGTATTGTTAGGAAATTTGCATTTATTTTGTCTATCTGTTCTTGTAGTGTTTTACTGAATTCTTCTAAAGTTTTTATTGTGCTCTCCTTGTGTTCCTTGATCTATCTACTGATCCTTTGAAGGTACCTAATTTTCTTTTGAATTCTTTTTCAGTTATTTCAATTGCCTTTTCTTCTTCAAAAACATTTTCAAGCTCTGCATCTTGTTCCTTTTAGCCATTCCCCTCTCATTTCTTCATGTTCAAAGTGTGTTTAAACTAAAATTGTGTGTTGTCTTCTGGGCAGTGTGGGGTTGTCATATTTGTAAAAATAAGCAGTGAAGTTTTGGGACCCAGAAGAGAGAACTCTCTGGTGTGCTCTGGCAATAAAGGAGCTCACAGTGTGGTTGTGGAAGGAATGTGACAACAGAGTTCCTGGTCCTAGATGGAGTTACCATTGTCCCTGTATTATCTATGTTTAGGGCATCAGTCCAGAAGTAGTTTGTGGGGCCCTTGATGGAGCTGGTTTCAGTGTATGTTAGGACCACAGAAAAGCTGGAGTCAGGGTGACTGGTTAAATGCTGGTCTAGTGACTCTTCAGGCTTTGTAGGTCCAGAGCCAAGTCCACCTGAATCCAGGTGTCAAAGTAGCGCAGCCAGCCCCCGAATCACAGTGGCATGGCTCCTAACCACATGGGTCTGAACTTTTGGAGAACAGTGTCTGCACAAGGGGTAGAAGATGAGGGTGAAAACTGGCCACACCTCTGGTCACCAGTGGAGTATGGGGGGAGTAGGAGTGAGAAATTGCACTTTTCCCAGTCTTCCCACCCCCCCCAAATTTGCTCTGCCCGGCCTCCCTCCATTGCCAATGCTGTTCACAAGATGGTGGAGCTGAATCTGACCAGCTGTTCACAAGTAACCTTCCCTCTCCTGTCCTCCTGCATGGCCTCTCCTCCCAGTAAACACTCCCTCAACCTCTCTAAGCTTTCTTCTGAAATTCAAGGTGACAGAATTTTCATCTGTTTCCATTTTATTTTATCTCT
>NW_006424146.1:0-1378 GCF_000296735.1 Chrysochloris asiatica | reverse complement strand
ACTCCCGTAAGGATTTACACCCTCGGAAACCCTGTACAGGGTCGCTATGGGTCGGAACCGACTCGACGGCACTTAACAACAACAACAACAACATTTAAAATTACAGATGTAAATGGTGGAATATAATAGTTTGCACTCTCCTACACTTTATTTTATTCCTCTCATTTTTATCTGCATGATCTCCTCCTCTTCTGATGTTCCTCCACCCACATTTATTTGTTAACCTATTATAATATTGCTTTAGAGTTACCCATTGAATTTTGCATTATTTTGACAAAGGTGACATAATTTTCCCAACTAACAGATCTTTCTTAGTTCCTGCTTCCTTAATCTTAAATAGAAATTTGGCCATTGATCATTTATTTTTCCAATTTTCCACTGCAAACTTCCATTATTTACTCTATCCAGGCTTCTTTTTTTTTTTTTTTCTGTTTTTCTGCTCTCCAAAAATTTCTCCTAACTCTTTACTGATGCAAAATGATAGTTGAGGCCACTGGGGGAGAGTGAGACATGCAAAGAGCATGTGTACTCTTCCTCAAGAAAAAGGCCTCATGGTCAGAATCCAGGAGCCACTTATGTGACCATTACCAGAGAAGGAAGAGATGTTAGAAAAACCCAGAAAAGTAGTACCATTAAAACCTAAGAAAAGGAAACTTTAGGAAATGGGACTCATTAGCACTAAATTTCAAATCTGTATTCCGATATTCAGAACCACTGCAATGAAAATAAACATTTAGAATTCACAACTCTGTATGTATAAACCAAATGTACTATCTTCCATCCATTATTTCCTCTTTCCAATATATTCTTTTCCCACTGATGATTGGTTGCACACTATACCAACGTATTGAAGCCAGAAATATTAAAAATCATTCTGGTAATCATCCTTCCTTCTTATCTGCTGCTTCTAACTATTCACCAAGTTTTGGGGTTGTTTGGGTCTTTTATTTTGTTTTGGTATTTAGGGGGTGAAAGTTCACAGAGCAAATCAGTTCTCCAGTCTACAATTTACACACATTTTTAAAAACTTGTGTGTAAATTGATGGGAAATGAGTAAAGATTTACAGCACAGATTATCAGTTTCACTTTCAATAAATCATACACTTTGTGTCATTACAGTGATTGTAATCCCTTCCTGTAACATCAGATAACGGTATTTACCTTTATTCATTTTAATTCTTACGTTTTCCACTACCTTTAACTCTGTGTTTTCTACTACCTTTATCTTTCCTTTGCCAACCTTCATCTTGTTGTTGCAATTTAGCAAATGTCTACCCTCTGTTGTTGTTGTTATCAGGTGCCATCGAGTCAGAACCGACTCATAGCGACCCCGTGCACAGCAGAACAAAACAATGTCCGATCCTGGGCCAACCTCACT
>NW_006424145.1:0-1343 GCF_000296735.1 Chrysochloris asiatica | reverse complement strand
CGTAAGGATTTACACCCTCGGAAACCCTGTACAGGGTCGCTATGGGTCGGAACCGACTCGACGGCACTTAACAACAACAACAACTTCACACAAAGCTTCTCTCAATTACATGCAATGATTTTTAAATTTTTCCTTCTAAGGCACTGCAAAACACAAGATAATTAGGGCAACTCCTTTTCTTTTTTTTTTTTTAGCATCTCCTACTTATTAGCACCTAACAACAACAACAACTTATTGCCATCTCATGTGTCTACTATTTTCATTTTCCTTATATATGTGCAACTGCCTAATCTAGACTATTCCCCTTAAGGGTAGGGACAGTGTTTTAGGATAAATCAAAAGTATTGCTACAAAGTCATAAACATGTATGTCAAACAAAAATATCAAAATATAATCAGGTTACTGTTTCTTGACATAGCCTCCATCTAGGTTTATACACTCCTGAAAGTAGTATTTCCCTCTCTGTAATCCTTCCCTGACCAATTCTGTGCTCTTTGATTTAAACCACGTCAAAATAAAAATTTTGGCTTCCACAAGGGTCACAAATAGGGTTCTTGGAGTTTAGGGAACATAAATAAGTCTGAAGGGGCAAGATCATGACTGTAGAGTAGATAGGGTAAGGTTTAACAGTCAAAAATACAGTTACGGTAACCTTCTGAGCAGAATTGTTATTGTTGTTGTTAAGAACTAGCAAGTTGGTTCTGACTCATAGCAAGCTTGTATAGATAGGGTATCCAGCGAGTGGCTGGCAAGTTTAAACTACTGACCTTGTGGTACAAATCCACCATGCAGTCCAGTGTTTATTCTGGAGTGCCACACCAAAGCTCCACTGAGCTGAGCTAGCTGGCTTGAATTTAACTGGCCCAGCAGATCCTTTCAGAAATCACTACTTTGATTGGACTTCTTTTTTTTTTTTTTTAAGATATCCTAATAAGACTGAAACCAGTATACTACTGAGAGAAGTTGTCTGTAGTAATCCATTGATCACAGAATCATATTTAAACATGTCTTATTGGGAATGCATGTATGAACTGAAAACTTTGCGTGGCAACTTGGATGGATGGATGGATGGATGGATGGATGGATGGATGGATGGATGAATGGATGGCTAGATAATGGATAGGTAGATAGATGAGTAGAAAGATAGATGATGCATGGATGGATGGTACATGGATGGGTGGATAGACAGGTAGATAAACAGATGTACAGCTGAATGGATGGTTGGATAGGTGGACAGATGAAAAAGCTAAGGTCCCTTTTGACTCTAAATGGAGTAGACTGTACACTAGGCAGTTAACTACAGCTGAGTTAGGCCTAAGGTTCACCTTCTTTCCCATGTTAAG
>NW_006424144.1:0-1382 GCF_000296735.1 Chrysochloris asiatica | reverse complement strand
CTATGGGTCGGAACCGGCTTGATGGCAATTAACAACACAACAACAATGTTTACTAAATCTTTCTGATTTTCCTCTTTTTTAAATTTTGATGTACAGGGGTATTATTTTTCTTTGAGGCTGCCCTGTAATTTGATTTTGAAATCTACTTGAATTCCTTGCCATTTGGAAGTTCTGCATCTACAGTATTCCCTCTTTGTAAAGTTAGTCTGGTCATTACAAATTCCTTTAATTTCTGTTTATCAAGAAATGTTCTAATTTCGCTCTTGTATTTGAGGGACAGCTTTGCTAGGTATATGATTTTTTTTTTTCTTAAATGTCTTGTTATGAATTATGTGATAGTTTACATGGGAGAACATTAGCTTTACATTCATCATATTGTATATCGTTTCATTGCCATGATTATAATCTCCTCCATGCATCATCAAACAACCAAAAGGTATACCCCTCAAGCCTGCTCCTTGGTCATCAGCACATAGCCCCTCTCCCTTTCTGGGTCTAGAGTCTCCAGTTGCTCCGTTTCTCCACGTCATGGTCTCTCCTCCATCTCTGGCATCTCTATTTCTCTGGGTAGAGTCCCATACTCCGCTGTTCTCCCTTGATGGTCCCAGGGCCCTCTGCCCCTGGACTGCACAGTCAACCACTCCCCTCCTTTTGCTACAAAATGTCTACCTTTACATTTCCAACCCTCACAGTCAGTCCTGATAGTGATTATTCACTATTGCATCACAAGAGTCCTATCCCCATCTCCCACCCAGACAGATTGGATACTACTCAGTGGAGATTCTACCTTCCTCCGTGCCCTCTGGATTTAGGCTCCCTCTTGAAAGCTTGTAAGCCAGTCACTTCTTGTCTTTGTACCCCCCCTCCCATTTTGGGTAGTCAATGTCCAAGTTGCCCATCCCGGTCTACCCTGTGTTAGGTATACGATTCTTGATTGGCAATTTCTCTTTCAGAGTTTTGTATATGTCATCCCATTGCCTGCTTGCCTGTATGGTTTCTGCTGAGACATCAGAGCTTAGTCTTATTGGTTCTTCTGTAGGTAACTTTTTTGTTTTTCCTGAGTTGCTATCAGGATTCTTTCCTTGTCTTTGATTTTGGAAAGTTTGATTGATATGTCTTGGTGATTTTCCTTTGGGATCTAACCTGTTAGGTGTTCACTCAGCTTTTTGTATGCTTATCTTCGCATCTTTTATGATGTTAGGGAAATATTTTTCCAGGAACTCTTCGTGCTTGTCTCTCCTATTCTGAAATTCCAATCACCCATGAGTTATTTCTCTTCATGGTGTCCCACATAACTCTAAGACTTTCTTCAGAATTTTTTCATTCTTTTTTCTGATTGTTCTTCTAGCATACCAGTATTGAAAGATTTATCTTCAAGCTCA
>NW_006424143.1:0-1390 GCF_000296735.1 Chrysochloris asiatica | reverse complement strand
TTTCTACTCCCGTAAAGATTTACACCCTCGGAAACCCTATACAGGGTCGCTATGGGTCGGAACCGACTCGATGGCACTTAACAACAACAACAACAATGTTAAGTACTTAAGTACTTACTATGCACTAGATACTATATCAGGTGTTCTTTCATATATTCTTTTGTTTTTAATGTTTTATTATGAATTATATGATAGTTTACTTGGGATAACATTAGTTTTACATTCATCCTATCATATAGTGTTTCATTGCCATGGTTACAGTCCCCTCCATGATTCATCAACCAACCAAAGGGTATAGCACACAGCCCCTCTCCCTCTTTGGGTCTAGAGTTCCCAGCCACTTCATCTCTCCACGTCATCATCTCTGCCTCCATCTCTGGCTTCTCTGGTAGGGTCCCACTCTCCGCTCTTCTCCCTTGATGGTGTCAGGGACCTCCGCTCTTAGACTGCAAAGTAAATCAATCCCCTCCTTGCTACAAAACGTCTACCTTTATATTTCTAACCCTAACCATCAGTCCTGATAACAGTTATGCACTATTGTATCACAAGAGACTTACCTGCATTTCCTTTCATCAGCCTTGCCTAGACAGATGGAGAGTACTCACTGGAGATTCTACCTTCCTCCGCACCCTCTGGATCTAGGTTCCCTCTCGAAAGCTTGTAAGCCAGTCACTTCTTGCCTTTGTAGTCCTCCCACTTTGGGTAGCCAATGTCCAAGTTGCCCATCCCTGTCTACTCTGTGTGTGGAGGGGCTGGGAATGATCCTTGCATAAAGATTTGTTCTCTGTTTTGAGCTACTGCATCCATAGGTGTAGGTCAAGTTCATCAAATTGTATCAGACTACTCTTTTTTACCTCTTCTTTCTTGTTTTAGTTGAGCTCTGATCATCCAGTCATTGAAGCCAGGTCAAGTGGGTATTATCTGCAAGTATAGGTGTTGTTGTGCATATGCCCACTCTTCTTATTAGCTGGACGCTTCACTCTCCACTCTAATCCTCTGTGAAGCTTCATTCTCCACTCTAGTCCTCTGTGGCTACACATCACTGACTCTGGGCTCAAGAATCCCCAGGTCTTGCCACACTGCTGGCCAACCAGGTCTTCACCTGTGTTCACAGGAGTCTATTGAGTGTTGTAGGGCTTAGCTTGTAGCTTCATTGCTGTTTTTCCCTCACTTCCCCTTATTGGTGATGAACGTGGTCACCAATCAGAGTGTGTATTCCCATTGAGTCTTAAGTCTTGGAAGGGGGTTTGCTCTGAGGGGACCCGACCACTTGCCTTGGTGTCTCCTGGGAGAGCAACTTGCTTGTTCTTATAGTAATCAGTTGGTTTACCTATATTATTTTGTATTTTTCCTGTCGGTCTTTCTTTCAAGAAGTATCTTCTGTTCTAGC
>NW_006424142.1:0-1382 GCF_000296735.1 Chrysochloris asiatica | reverse complement strand
TGGTACTGGTACAATGAAAGATACATTGATCAATGGAACAGAATTGAGAATCCAGAAATTAACCCATCCACATACAGCCAACTGATTTTCAAAAAAGTGCCTATGTATATTGCATGGGGAGGAGATAGCCTCTTTAACAAATGGTACTGGCAGAACTGGAAAGCAATATGCAAAAGATTGAAACAAGACCTCTACCTCTACCCTATACAAAAACGAACTCAGCATGGATTAAAGGTCTAAATGTGAATCCCAAAATTATGAAGGTCATCAATAAAAAAAATAGGATAAATGTGAGGGTGCTAATTCCAGGCATATATATACTACGAAACATTTTTTAAAGTACACAAACAAAAGTAGACAAAATAGATGAGTGGGGCATACTAAAAATTAAAAACTTATGTGCATCAAACGACTTCACCAATAGAGTAAAAAGGGAATCCACAGAATGGGAAAAAATCTTTTGCAATGACACATCAGATAAGGGACGCATTCTAAAATATGCAGGAAAATACAACACCTCTACAAGAAAAAGACAAATAACCCAAATAAAAAATGGACACAGGACATGAACATACACTTCATCAATGGTGAGATCTGGGCAGCCAACAAACATATGAAGAAATATTCACAATAACTAGCCATCAGAGGGATACAAATCAAAACAATGCTGAGATATCATCTCACACCAGCAATAAGAGCAAAGATCAAAAAGTAGAAGACAATAAATGCTGGTGAGGATGTGGAAAGACTGGGGCCCTCCTACATTGTTGGTGGGACTGCAAAATGAAAGCAATATGGCGCTTCCTCAGAAGGCTAGAAATAGAAATACCTTATGATCCAGCAATTCCTCTACTTGGTATTTACCCACACGAAATATGAGCCATAACATGAGTTGTTGTTGTTGTTAAGTGTCATCGAGTCGGTTCCGACCCATAGAGACCCTGAACAGGGTTTCCGAGGCTGTAAATATTTACGGGAGCATAAAGCCTCATCTTTCTCCCACGGAGCAGCTGGTAGTTTCGAACTGCTGACCTTGCGGTTGGCAGCCCGATTCGTAACCACTACGCTACCAAAGCTCCTTATAACATGAGTAGATATATGCAAAACAATGTTCATAGGAGCACTATTTCCAATAGCAAAAAGATGGAGACAGCCAAAATGCCCATCAATTGAAGAATGGATAAACAAACTGTGGTACATATACAAAATGGAATACTATGCTACCTTGAAGAACAACATGGAAGTTGCAAGCCACCACATAATATGGATGAACCTTGAGGACATTGTTGTTGTCAGGTGCCATCGAGTCGGAACCAACTCATAGCGACCCCATACACAGCAGAACAAAACAATGTCCGATCCTGGGCCAACCTCACTACCGC
>NW_006424141.1:0-1382 GCF_000296735.1 Chrysochloris asiatica | reverse complement strand
TGAAGTTGTCAAAGACTTCATTTTGTTTGGATCAATCATCAATACTCATGGAAGTAGCAGTCAAGAAATCAAACGTATTGTATTAGGCAAATCTGCTGCACAAGACCTCTTTAAAGTGTTGAAGAGCAAAGATGTCAGTGTGATGACTAAGGTGCACCTGACCCAAGCCATGGTATTTTCAGTACCCTCATATTCATGCCGAAGTTGAACAGTGAATAAGAAAGACCATAGAAGAATTGATACATTTGAGTTATGGTGTTGGAGGAGAATATTGACAGTTCCATGAACTGCCAAAAGACAAACAAATCTGTGTTGGAAGAATTACAGCCAGCATGCTCCTTGGAAGCCAGGATGGCCAAAATTTGTCTCTCATTCTTCAGGCATATAATCAGGAGAGACCAGTTACTTTAGAAGGATGTAATTTTTGGTAAAATGGAGGGTCAGAGAAAAAGAGGAAGACCACCAATGAGATGGATTGGCACAGTTTTGGAAGTAATAGGCTTAGGCGTAGCAATGAATTTGAAGTTGGCCCAGGACTGGGCATTTTTTTATTCTGCTGTCCATGAGGTCACTCTGAGTCAGTACTGACTCTATGGCACCTAACAACAACAACAACAGTGTACTCCAGGTTCAACCATTTTGTGAAGTGTTTCAGAGATTCATCATTACTCTTCACTATTCCATTATGTAAGGAGCTGTGGTCCCATAGTGGTTACAAGTTGGGCTGCTAACCTCAAAAAGTCAGCAGTTTGAAACTACCAACTTTTCACCTGGGAAAGATGAGGCTTTCTGCTCCTGTAAAGATTTGTAGCCTCAGAAACCCTATACCGGCTGGCTATGGGTTGGAACCAACTCCAGGGCACACACCCACCATCATTCCATTATGTGTATGTACCAAAGTGTCTTTAACAATTCTTCTATTACTGGACATTTAGATTGTCTCTTTTTTATATATTTTTCGCAGACAACATATTCAAGGATCTTATTTTCTCATCCATTCTTCTTTCTATGTCTCTTGATTAGTGCATTTAATCCATTTATATTCAGTATAATTTTTGATAGATCTGAATTAATTGTTATTTTTCAGTGTGTTTTTGTGGGGCTGCTGGATTCTTTGTTCCGCATAATTTTCTTTCATTTTCTTTCTTCCGCATAAGTTTAGTTCATTTTGTTTATAGGTTTCCTTGTCATTTTCATTTCTGTTGTGTTAATGTTCACTAAATCTTTTTTATTTTCCTCTTTTTATTTTGATATACAAGTTATTGTTTTTCTTTGAGGTTACCCTTTAATTTATTATTTTTTACCTGCTTAAAACAGTGTGCTCTATCCTGAAATCTACTTGACTTCCTTTTCATTTGGAAGTTCTGTATCAGCACTATTCC
>NW_006424140.1:0-1288 GCF_000296735.1 Chrysochloris asiatica | reverse complement strand
ATTGGATCTCTTTTGTAGGTAATATTTTGTGTTTCCCAAGGTGCTGTCAGTATCCTTTCTTTGTCTGTGGTTTTGGAAAGTTTGATTATGATATGTCTTGTTGATTTTCTTTTGGAATCTACCCTGTTTGGGGTTTGTTCTGCTTCTTGTATGCGTATAGTCTCATCTTTCATGATGTTAGAGAAATTTTTTTCCAACAACTCTTCAACATTGTGCTTTTTATTGTCTCCTCTTATTCTGGAATTCCTTTCACCCATATGTCATTCCTTTTCATGGTGTCCCATATAACTCTTAGGCTTTCTTCAAATTTTTTCATTCTTGTTTCTGGTTATTTTTCTAGGATACTAGTATTGATAGATTTTTCTTCAAGCTTACTAATTTGGGCTTCCATTGCTTCAAATCTAGTCCTTTGCCCTTTCAATGTATTGTCCTTTTCTGAAATCTTAGTGTTAATCTTCTAGTTTTCTAGAAGGCTTTGTATTGTTTCAAAAGTTGCATTTATTTTATCTGTTTGTTCTTGTAGTGTTTACCTTTTCTTCTTCAAAACTGTTTTCTGGCTCTGCATCTTAGTCATTTGTTTGAGCCATTCTCTCTTATTTCTTTGTGTGAGCTAAAATGGTCTGTTGTCTCCAGGGCATTGTGGAGTTGTTGTATTTGTTTTTAATTGATTATTGTATGTTGATGTGTTGTTAGACTCTCACCATCTGTCTCCTTTGAGTGTGTTTAGATAATGGAAGCTGCTACACTGTTCTCCTTTCCCATTTGTGCACATCATTTTATGAATGTTTTGGCCAGTGTTGGCTTCAGTCTATCGTTGTTCAGGTGATATAGGAGCTGATACTGACCACATGATACTTGCCCAGTGGGTGGACCTGCACAGGTTTGGTTGTGACTTGGCTATATGGGCATGGGTGCTGTTTCTTGTCAGGTGGGTAAGAGTAAACCTCTTCAATACTGACATGAAAGAAAATAAAGTAGAATACACAAACCCAGAACCAACAATGAAAAGAGAAAATAATAAAAAGAAAAAAAAATTGAAATGAGCAGCAACTAGAAAGGAAAATTTTCTAAAAAGAGAAAAGCAGAACAGGAAAATGGAGGTATAGAAGAGATAAATAAGAGATAAAGTAAAAGAAAAAATAATAAAAAAGAAAAATCAGGGAGTGGGAAGATTTAAAGAGAGAGCAGAGAGTAGTAAAGAAAAATCAAAAGGGAAAAAATTATAAAGAAGAGGGGAAATGAGAAACAGAAGAAAAGGATACACAAAAGTGAAGAAACTATAAAATTC
>NW_006424139.1:0-1382 GCF_000296735.1 Chrysochloris asiatica | reverse complement strand
ACCTAACAAGAGATAGCAGGCCTCGACATACAGTTAAACCTTATTTGCAACTTGTAAAACCCCAATATAAAAGGCAAGAGCCAACACCAACTATAGCAACAAGGACATAGCTATTTTGAGAATTGTGTTGTGCATATGCAGATACATAACTGACCTTCAGATATAAAAATAGTGGACAATTTTTCTCCCATTAATTTCTCATTTGTCTGTGCACCTCCACAGTGGTTACTACAGGAGAGGTCTGAGTGAGTGGACACCCCCACCCACCGCTGGAGGTTTCTACTATGCATGCACACTGACCTGTGCAGCAAAAGCTACTGGGCAGTAGGCTACAGTTTTATTTTTGTTTTTGTGTGGTGGTTTTTGTCTCTGCTTTTATATTACTTCTGTTTTTTGGTCCTTTTGGTCTCACTTTTTCCCAGGGGGTGAAATCTTTCTCTCCCTACATTACCCAAGAAGAGGCAGCATATGGTGGCTATATAGCCATGCTATAAGCATACCCCATAATATTCCACAATCTGGACAGGAACCAATACCAGCTGCTAGGCATTACACAGATAGCCAACACTTGCTTAGATAATCTGCAGCTGAGTAATAATAGACATGGAAAGGGAAGCTTATCTCCAGATCACATCCACCAGGAGACACTTGGCAAGCTTAACAACACAGCAACATACATTCATTTAATCATTGAATATGCATCTAACTATTAAAAATATCCAAGAAAAAAACAAGAAAAGATCTCAGCACATGCCCCCAAACAGAAAAGAATAACTGAGACAAATGAGCTGGAGGCAGACAAAGGCTTTCCAGAAGAGGAAGAGCAGGCTTTGGATTTGCCTGAGAAGGAATTCAGAAGAATGATATGGAAACAAACTTAAATGCTCCAAAAAGGGGTGGAGGAAAATAAGGAAGAAGTCAGGAAAGCACTATAGGAACAATCAAACAAAATCAATACAGCATTGGAAACAATTCAAAATATGCACAAAGAGGTCCAGATGATTAATAACAAAATATCAGAAATGGACAATACACTGAAAAGGCAAAGGAGTAGAATTGAAGAGATGGAAGCCAGAACTAGTGAGCTTGAAGATAATCTCTCAACACTACTAAGATAGAAGAGCAAGCAGGAAAAAGGATTAAAAATCTGAAAAAGTCTAAGATTCATGATGGATGAGGTGAAGAGGAATAACTTAAGAATTATTGGCATTCTGGAACAGGAAGAATCACAGAAGTCCACAGAAGAGATAGTTGAAGAGCTACTGGAAGAAAATTTCCCTAACATCTTGAAGGATGAGAAGATAAGCATTCAAGAAGCTGAACAGACCCCAGGAAGGATAGACCCCAAAATAAAATCACCAAGACATATCATAATCAAGCTC
>NW_006424138.1:0-1383 GCF_000296735.1 Chrysochloris asiatica | reverse complement strand
GGGAAACCCTATTGGGTAGTTCTACTGTGTCATACAGGGTCACGCAATAGCACACTAATTATGATGTATAAACCATGTTAATATTATGTGCTTCAGAACTTTCTTTTTAGCTCTGGAAGAACATGTCAATAAAATGTACAAACCTGTTCTTCTACCTAAGGGTCATACGTTAGACAGGGATTTCTCTCATGATTGATGACTTCATACACCCTCACAGTCATTAAAATTTTTTTTCACTTTCATTGTGCAGTAGTGAAAAACAGGAGGGAGAGGTTCCAGAATCTGTACTGACTTTAGGTCATGTTGTGGAAATTAGTTCTTGATATACGCTAGTTATTTGTCTCTTCTTATGAAAAAGAAACCACATTTAATAAAAAGTTTCTTATTGGATTTTTAATGTTCTTCATAACCAAAGAACCTAGAGATACAGGGTTATGCAATTTCTGCTAAAAAGAAAATAAAGAGTTTGAGTCCAAAGCTGAGCTTTGAGTGTTATTGTCAAGCACCGATTAGGTCAGGCTGGGTAGGGCTGTAGGAGGGGATGGTGAGGGCAGTGGGGGGTTCTTGAAACCTCCATGTAGGGTGAGCCTATGGAGTAAGCAGAGTTTCTGTAGCTGTTAACTTGCTGGCTGTATCTGAACTAATCTGTTGGGCCTGAGTCATTGCTGAGCCATATCTGTGAGGAACATTATTCAAGACTTTGTCACACCACTCTCCTCACTGTGCTTGTGGGGTGATGGCTTTGGGAATACGGCAATCCAGACATTGTTTTAGTAGATGGCAGGCCTGCACTACTGTCAGCTGATTACATGGCTGTGTCAAGAGTTGTTAATACCCAATAGTTATTTCCAAACAGTAACAGGACCTCCGATTCAGCTATGTTCAACATCCCATCTTCCTTTTTCTCCTTCTGAAAGGGGCTGGCCTTCCCATCAGGTTTCATCTCTTTCAACCATTCGACCATTGCTTACTTGTTAATAGCTTGGGCTACCTGCTTGCTGCATTCAAAAATGTGGATCAGTAGGGTGTCTTGGTATCTGTAGCCAAGCTAGGAGAGTCAGATGAGAGCAGCAAGTAAAACCTGGCACAATATACATAGAATTTAATAAGCTCCCCACAGTACCAAGCATGGTGCTGAACAAGGAATTAGTTAACACGTATTAAACATTTACCATATACAAGAACCACCACATGTCTGTCAGTTTGTCATACTGTGGTGGTTTGTGAGTTGCTGGAAATACCAGTGGAAGCTATGCCACTGGTATTTTAAGTACCAGCAGGGTCATCCATGGTGACAATTTTCAGATGAGCTTCCAGACAAAGACAGACTAGGAAGAAGGAGTGATGAACTACTTCCGAATATTTAGTTACTGAAAACTTTAT
>NW_006424137.1:0-1325 GCF_000296735.1 Chrysochloris asiatica | reverse complement strand
TTGCTAGTGGGGATGTCCCAACTCAGAAGGTTCTGGTTAGGATTCAGGATTCTACCTAAGGTCCTATACTCTGCAAAGGCTCCGCAGGAGGCCTATTTCACTGGGCAAGTTCTAGAACCCCTTTTAGGCATTCCAATCAGTTATAAGCTGAAGAGGGGCTTACAAGTTTTCTATAATCATGTTTCCCAACATTCCTCTCTATCCTACTCATGAGTCTATTTTACAATAGTAGGCTCATTTCTTTTTTTGATGAATAATATTCCATTGTATTGATAGACCATAGTTTATTTATTTGTTGTTGTTGTTAAGTGTCATCGAGTTGGTTCCGACCCATAGAAACCCTGTATAAGGTTTCCAAGGAGTGCCCGGTAAACTTGAATAGCCAACTTTGCAGTTCAAATGACTTTGCAGTTCAAATGACTTTGCAGTCCAGTGCATTAACCCACAGCACCACACCAAAACTCCTGATAGATGTTCAGGTTGCTTCTAATTTTTTGGCTACTAGGAAAATACTGCTATGAACATTCATTTACAAGTTTTTGTGTGGACATATGTTTGCCTTTCTTTTGGGTATATACCTAAAAGTGGAATTGCTGGGTCATAAGGTAAGCATAGTAGTTACAAATCGGGCTGTGAACCTCAAGGTCAGCAGTTCGAAACTACCAGCTGTTCCACAGGAGAAAGATGAGACTTTCTCCTCCAGTAAATATTTACAGCCTTGGAAACCCTGTACAGGGTTGCTATGAGTCGGAACCGACTCCACAGCACATAACCAACCAAAGGTAACTCTATGAGGAGCCCTGGTAGAGAGCGCTATGGATTAGACATTGGTCTACTAACCAAAAGGTCAGCTAACCAGCAGCTCTGTGGGAGAAAGATGAGACTGTCTGCTCCCATTTTAAAGATTTACAGTTTCAGAAACCCTATGTAAGGTCCCTATAAGTTGGATTCGGCTCAGTGGTAGTGGATTTTGGTTTTATGGTAACTCTGTGTTTAACATTTTGAGGAATTGCCACACTGTTTGTCAAAGTGGCTGAACCATTTTACAATCCCACCACTGATGGATGAGTGTTACAATTTCTCCACATACTTGCCAACACTTGTATTGTTTCCCTTTTTAATTTCAGCCATCCTAGTGGGTTTTGTTTTTCAGGGGATGTGAAGTAGCATCTTATTGTAATTTTGATTTACATTTCCCTAAAGATTAATGATTGTTGGTTTTCTGTCCAAAGAATTCCCTCTAGTGTTTTTTGTAAGGTTAGTCTAGTTTTTATAAATTCTTTTCATTTCTCTTAATTTGGAAATGTCCTAATTTTGCTGTTATA
>NW_006424136.1:0-1383 GCF_000296735.1 Chrysochloris asiatica | reverse complement strand
TGGACTCATCTGCCATGTAACTATCTCTCAGTATATGGACATGTTGTACTTATCTGCCATTTAGCTAGAATACTGTGTATGGCAATGTTGCATTACTCTGCATGTAGATAGCTCTCTGTATATGGAAATTGTGGACTCTCCTGTCATGTAGCTAGTTCTCTCTGCATGGATATGTTGGACTGATCTGCCATATATGTTGCTCTCTGTATATGAACATATTGGATTTGTCTGCTATGTGGCTGGCTCTCTATATGTACGTGTTGAACTCATCAGCCATGTAGCCAGCTCTCTCTTTATGAACATGTTGTACTCATCTTCAATGTAGCTAACTCTATGCATATGGACATTTTCGATTCACCTGCTATGAAGCTAGTACTCTGTATATGGACATGATGGATGACTCTGCCATGGAGCTAGCTGTCAGTATAAGGACAAGTTGGAATCATCTGCCATGTAGCTAGCTCTCTGTATATGGACATGTTGGACTCATCAGCCATGTAGCCAGCTCTCTCTTTCTATGAACATGTTGGACTCATCTGTCTCGTAGCTAGTCCTCTAGATATATACATGTGGACTCATCTGCCACGGAGCTAACTCTAAATATAAGGTCATGTTGGACTCATCTACCATGTAGCTAGTATACTGTATATGAAATTGTTGGACTTCTCTGCCATGTAGTTAGCTCTCAGTTTATGGACCTTTGGATTCATCTGCCATGTAGCTAGAACTCTATATATAGAAATGTTGCAGTACTCTGACAAGTGGCTAGCTCTCTGGATATGGACATTTTGGTCTCGTATACCATGTAGATAGCTCTTTGTGCATGGATATGTTGCATGGATCTGCAATGTAGGTAGCTCACTGTATATGAACATATAGGACTTGTCTGACATATAGCTATCTGACTGTATATGGACATCTTGGACTAATCAGCCATGTAGCCTGCTCTCTCTGTGTGAACATGTTGGACTCTTCTTCCTTGTAGCTATTCCTCTATATATACACATGTTGGACTCATCTGCCATGTAGCCATCTCAAAGTATATGGACACGTTGCACTGATCTGCCATGTAGCTTGTACTCTGTATAAGGACATGTTGCACTACTCTGCCATATAGCTAAATCTTAATATATGGACACGTTTGACTCACCTGGCATGTAGCTAGAACTTTGTATATGGAAATGTTGCACTACTCTGCTATTTAGCTAGCTCTCTGTATATGGACATTTGGGACTCGTCTGCCATGTAACTAGCACTCTGTGCATGGATATGTTGGACTGATCTGACATATAGGTATCTCTCTGTGTATGAGCATATTGGACTTGTCTGCCATATAGCTAGTTCTCTGTATATGGACATGTTGGACTCATCAGCCATGTAGCC
>NW_006424135.1:0-1382 GCF_000296735.1 Chrysochloris asiatica | reverse complement strand
AAAAAAAAAAAAAAAAAAAATCCAGTCACAACAGTTGCTTGTGAAATAGTCTGTTAATTCAATTAAATTCCAGGTAGACAGGTCAGATCAAAAGGTTAAGGCAACTTTTTCTCATTATCCCAAATGAGTAATCTTGACAGATTTTATCAAAGAGTATAGAACAATCATAGGGACTAAGTTAAAAAAAAAAAAAAAAATTGCATCGACATAAATGAGGTCAGGAAAATTGTGCCGAGTCATTGTTTTGTTTTGTTTTTTCTTCTTTTTTCTATCACCTCAGTCTACTTGCTCATTCTTTGAGTGCAGCAAACTGTCCTATGAGAATTTTGTTAGAAAACCTTACCCCATCAACCCTACAGCCCTGATCTTATCCATTTAGATGTATTTTTTCCCCAAAAACTCAAAGAATATTGTAAAGGAATACAATTTGAGTCTCTCAAGGATGTCAAAATGGCCATTTTGATGTATTGTAAAAAAAACCAAAAATACAGAATTCTTCGAGGAAGGATTGTTGTTGTTATTATTAAGTGCCATCAAGTTGGTTCTGATCCATAGCAACTCTGTATAGGGTTTCCCAGAAGTGGCTGGTGGGTTTGAACTGCCAACCTTTCAGCTAGCAGTCCAGGGCTTATTTTAGAGAAATGCAAACACTGCCTTTGGAAGTATGTAGAATTAGAGGATAGGTAGAGAAATAATAACTTAATGTATTGATGTTTTTTTTTTTTCTTAAGTTCTTATTGTGAATTGAGTAGAAGTTTACAGGGCAGATCATCAGTTTTTCATTTAGTAAATAATATTTTGTTTCATTGTAATGAATACAATATCCTTCTTGTGCCATCAGTCAATAGTATTTTTTAATGTACGCATACAAAACAGAAAGTACATATTTGTTTAAATGGCCAAGGACACAGTTTACAAGCCAGTCTCCTGCCTTCAGGCACACAGCCTTTCTCAGTCCATGGGCCTAAAGTCCTCAAATGCTCTATTTCTCTATGCCATCACCCCAGCCACTGTCTCTGCTGTTGCCATTTTTCTGGTACATATTGACACTTTTGTATTATGAAGGTTTCTATGGCTTTATAGAAACACTTTCTACTTTCTGTGTATGAGTGTGTGCCTGTACTGTTTCTGTTTCTCTGTACTAAATTTGCATACTGCTAAAACCATGTGGGTACCATGTTTGACTTCCAGAACATCAAACTCAACATCAGCCCAAGGCCGATTTCCATGAAGCAGATGCCAGATATGCTTCCACCCTACTGCTTTCATTACCCAATTTTGACACCGACCATCCATCTCACATTACTCTTTGCTTCACATGTGGGTTTGATAATCCATTACAATATATATAAAATACTCATGATTGTGGGGCTTATTAGGGA
>NW_006424134.1:0-1383 GCF_000296735.1 Chrysochloris asiatica | reverse complement strand
TCTCCCCACAGCCTCCCTGTCACTGTGTGTTATAAACGTTGGGCTTTTTATGTTGATTTTTTTTCGGATTCATAGTGATTGCCTGTGTTGCATTGATTGCCCCATTGTTTGTTTTTTTTTTAAAAGTATTTTGTTGTATTTTCAATGAAGCTTAATTCATTGAATTAAGCAATTTAAATTCTCATTCAACAATTTCAACACAAATTGGTCAATGACATTGGTTACATTCTTCACAAAGTGTGGGCATTCATTCTCATTATTTCTGTTCTGGTTGTTCCATTTCCATGAATCTCGTTTTTTCTTTCTCTTCTTTGTGTTAAAGTCATTGGTAACCATTGGGGCTCATGTAGACAGCTTTTAGCAGGAGCACAGTACTTGCTGGTGGTACCCACTAGTCTTGGAGCCAATTTGTTATTTAGCTACAAAGTGACCTCAGGGGTTAGTTTTGATTCACGATTTGAAGAGGATTTTAGGACTGTAGTCTCAGGAAGTCCTCATTCTCAACCAGTGCAGTAGGTCTGGTTTTCAAAGACATTTATTTGCAGTTCTGTTCCACGTCTTTCTTCCCTTGTATCAGGATCTAACTGCTGCAGTCTCTATCACAGCCATTAATAATGGGAGCTGGGCACCATCTAGTTCTTCTGGTCTCGGGCTACATGAGGCTGTGGTTGTATAAATGACTTGTCCTGTACTCGTTTTCTCTTTGAGTCTGGTTAGCTGAGAGCATTTTCTGCTTCTGGTTTTGAACTGTCCCACCGCAAGTTGAGTAAAGTGAGGTCGCTCCTCCTTGCCAGATTGTCAAGTACTCCATGGCTTTGATATCATTTTACATGGCCAATGACATAGGTCAGACTTCTCTTCCAAAGAGCAGCATTTGTCATCAGGGATTTAATGACTTAAAAATAAAGGGGATCCGATTACACATATGAATCCCGACTAGCTGTGAGTTCCAGGCCATTTCCCCAGGCCTCAGGGACCACAGCTAAGAGACTGGAGGAAGCCACAAAGAACAGTAATACCAGCTTAAAAGGCAAGAAGGCCCAGCACAAAGGAGATGAGATGACCAAGATAGAGTTTAACCTGGACTCTGCTGCCAACCTTTGGACTGAAATTCTCTCCCAATGTTTTAGAGGAGTGGTTAAGTGTACAGTTTCCAGGGCCCAATAGCCTAGGTTCAAGTAAATGTTTCTGTCCTTATTAGCTGTAAGACTTCAGGCTGGTGATTTAGCCTCTCTGGTCCTCAGTTATATCATCCATAAACTTGGCATAATGATAGACTTACTTCTCTGGGAGCATGTCATGATTAACTGCCTTAATTATACACCCAGGGACTTTATGAGTATTCCTTTCCATCTCCCTCAAATCAAGCCATGCATAGCACAT
>NW_006424133.1:0-1333 GCF_000296735.1 Chrysochloris asiatica | reverse complement strand
AAGTTGCTTCCAACTCATAGAACCCAATGGAACAAAACACTGTCCAATCCTGCACTATCCTCACACTTGTTGCTACCCTTGAGCTCAGTGCAGTTTCCACTGTGCCAGTCCACCTTGTTGGGGGGGCGGGGTCTTCCTTTTTTTCGCTGACTCTCCACTTTACCAAGCAAAATGTCTTTCTCCAGGGACTTGTACCTCCAGAAAATATGTCCAAAGTATGAGAAGTCTGGCCATCCTGGCATCCAAGGAACATTCTGCCTGTACTTCCAACATAGATTTGTTTGTTCATGGTACTTTCAATACTCTTTTCAAACACTTTAACTCAAATATGTCCATTTTTACATGGTTTTCTTCATTCAGTGTCCAGCTTTCGCATGTATATGAGGATATTGAAAATACCATGGCTTGGGTCGGGCGCACCTTAGTCCTCAAACTGACATCTTTGCTTTTCAACACTTTAAAGAGGTCTTGTGCAGCAGATTTGCATATCACAATTCGTCGTTTGATTTCTTGACTGCTGCTTCCACGAGCATTAATTGTGGATCCAAGTAAAATGAAATCCTTGACAACTTTCAATCTTTCTTCCATTTATCGGTCCATTTGAGAGGATTTCTTTCTTTCTTTAGCTTTTTATTGTGAATTGAGTGAAGGTTTACAGACAGGAACATTAGTTTTACTTTCAGGAAATCCTACACTTTATTTCATCTCAATATTGCAATCCCGTCCATGCAACAACAGTTATCCTGCTTCCTCCCTGTGGATCCACCTTCCCATCCCTTCTTAACTTTGTCCTTAGGTACATGTTACCCTTTCGATTTTGGAATGATTGACTGACTGTCCCATCATCCATAGTGAGCATACCTTACTAGTGTTGCTGTTCGCTCTATATACTTATCTATTGCTTGACTGAAAGTTGGGCCACACGGGTGATTTCCTTTCCAGACCTGAAGAATGGTTGAGGGCCATAGTCTCAGATTTCTCCAGTCTCTTCTTGACCAGTAAGTACATTTAAAAAAATAATAATCCTGAGTTTTGTTCCACATATTCTGCCACTCTATCCAGTACCTTGGAGAGCAGTTGGTAGTGGTAGGTGGACAACATCTAGTTCTTCTGGTGTAAGAGTCATGGAGACTAATGTTCACATGTTCCACTAGTCTATTGGACTAATTGATTCCAAGCATCTTCAATTCTCATCACTTTTCCTTCTTTTGCATATGGAGAGACCAATGGCTGCACCTTAGGTGCTATTCATGAACTTTTAATATCCCAGGTGCTATTAAAGTAGAATGTTGTTGTTGTTGTCAGGTGCCATCGAGTCGGAACCGACTCCTAG
>NW_006424132.1:0-1351 GCF_000296735.1 Chrysochloris asiatica | reverse complement strand
AGTGAGGTTGACCCAGGATAGGACATTGTTTAGTTCTGCTATGCATGGGGTTGCTATGAGTCGGTTCCAACTCGATGGCACCTGACAACAACAACAACAACATTGCAAAGTAGCTCTTAAGTTGTTTTTTATTCAGTTTCCATATATTATGATTTTGTTTCCTTGATTTTTCTATTGTTTATAATTTTATAGCAATGTGATCTGAGAAAATGCTTTGTAATATTTTGATGGTTTTAAATTTATGGAGACTTGTTTTGTAGCCTAACACATAGTCTATTCTGAAGAATGTTCAGTGTGTACTGGAAAATAATGTGTATTGTGCTGTTGTTGGGTTAAATGCTCTGTGCAAATCTATGAAGTCAAGTTGGCCGATTATGTTGTTCAGTTACTTTGTGTCTCCGTTAAGCTTTTTTCCAGTTGTTCTGTCCTATTTTGAAAGCATTTTTTTTTTTTTTTTTTAATCTCTCACTATTGTAAAGTTGACTGTTTCTTTCTTCAATTCTGTTAGAGTTTACTTTATGTGTTTGGAGGCTCTTTCATTGGGAACATGGATATTTATTATGGTCATGTCTGCTTGTTCAATTGACCATTTAACCATGAGATAATGTCCATCTTTAACTCTTAAAATTTATTTTATCTGAGCTTTAAAATTTAGTTTTTGCTTTAAAATTTATTTTATCTGAGCTTAATATTGTCACTCCAGCTCATTTTTTTATTGAAATTATCTCAGTATATTTTTTCCATCCTTTGATAGTTAATCTAATTTTGCCTTTGTGTGTTAGTTGTGTTTCCTGAAGACAGCATATTGAAGGATCCTGTTTTCTTATCCTTTCTGCTACTGTGTGTCTCTTGACTGGTGCAATCAATCCATTGACATTAAGTGCAATTATCAATAGGTATGGATTAATTGTTGACATTATACTGATTGTTTATTGTGGTGCTGCTGGTTTCTTTGTTCTGTATACCTCCCTGTGCTGTGTTCATTTTTGTGTGTGCTTTTTCTTGTCAATGTGCTCATAGCGTTAATGTTTCCATAATCTTCTTGGACATTTCTGTTCTTGAATTGATGTGTAGATGTATTAAGTTTCTTTGAGGTTACCCTATATTTTATTATGTTTGTCCTCTTTTTTTTTTTAATTAAAAATTTTTTATACTTGCACGTGATAGTGATTTTATTATTTGATTATTTCACATACATATAAGGTGATTGGGAATACCATGACATGGGTCAGGAACACTTTAGTCCTCAAAGTGACATCTTTGCACTTGAACACACTTTAAAGAATCTTGCATGCCTTCATCTGCAGATCTGTTACTTTAGTTGGGTGTTGTGGGGTTGATTCTGACTTAT
>NW_006424131.1:0-1347 GCF_000296735.1 Chrysochloris asiatica | reverse complement strand
TGATATCCCTCGTTCCACGTCCTCTTCTGAATCTGGCTTGAACCTCTGGAAGTTCTCTGTCAATGTATGGTTACAGTCATTTCTGTATAAAACATTTCTTAGTAAAACTTTACTTGCATGGGATATCAAAGATATTGTCCGATGATTTCCACATTCAATTGGGTCACCTAGCTTTAGAATGGGCACAAATACAGATCTCTCCCAATCTGTTGGCCAGATAGTTGTATTCTAAATTTCTTCTCACATATGAGTGAGGCCTTCTAGTGCTGCCTCACTTAGTTGAAAGATTTCAATGTGTATTCCATCAATCCCCAGTGCCTCCTTCTTTGCCAATTCCTCCCATGCATCTTGGACTTCTTCCTTCAGTATCATTGGCTCTTGATCATATGCTACCTCTTGAAATTGTTGAATATCAGCAACTTCCTTTTGGTACAGTGACTCTGTATTCCTTCCATCTTCTTTTGATGCTTTCTGCATCATTCAATAATTTGCCCAAAGAATAGATAAAAACTATTCAATGGGGATTCTACCTTCCCCCGCTCACTCTGAAATTAAACTCCTTCATGAAAACTTGTAAGTCAGTCTTTATAGACCCGACCCCGATTTTAGGTAGCCCATTCCTATCAACCTTGTGTACTGAGGGGATAGGCTTGATCCTTGATTTGAAGACTCCTTCCCACTCAATTGGTATTTTGTGCTATTACATCTGAAAGTAAAGGTGAGGATCATCACAATATAGCAATTTACACTTGTTTCCTATATCCAATTTCTTTATCTTCCTTTTTCTTCCTTGAGTTATAATCATCAAGCCATTCAAGCTAGGTCTATTGGGTACTACCTACTATTTTGTGTGTTGGTTAACACTTCATATCAGCTGAAGGGATCCCTCTCAGCTCTAACCTCAAGTGGCTAGGTCAATTTTCTTGGGCTCAGGAGTGCCCAAGTATCCCCAAACTTCAGACCAATCAGTCCTTCCTCATATCGCTCTCATCTCAAGGTCAACAGGAGTCTATGGAATATGGTCAAGCTAAGTCCATGTCTTCAGTACCACCCTTCCCCCACTTCCAATCACAAGTAGACCAACATGGTCACAAGCAATCTTACAAGCCTGCTTATGTGTTCCCTTTGAGTTTCAGTCTTGGAAGGGGGTTTGAGGATGTGCTCTTAAAGGAGACATCTAAATGTTGGCAAATGTCATTTCTTCCTAATTTGATTTATTAAAAATACAAAAATAAGTAAGTAAATAAATAAATATCCAAAGGATTCATGAGGGTAGTTAGAAAGACCACTTGCAAAACCTTTTTTAAATAAATCTGAGCACAAATAACTAGAACTTTCTCTGATAGA
>NW_006424130.1:0-1383 GCF_000296735.1 Chrysochloris asiatica | reverse complement strand
TGGAGGCAGAGATGGGGACATGGAGAGAGGGAGCAGCTGAGGACTCTGTACTCATGGAAAGAGAGGGAATGAGTGTTGGCGGCCAGGAGGCAGGCTTGCAGAATGTGCCTGTTGGTTGTTTAAATTATTATGTATTCCTGAGTGTTTCTGTGTACAACCCCACTTCAAAAACAAAAACAAAAACAAAACAAAACGAAACAAAAAAATACACACACACCAAAAAACAGAGGAAATGAAAGCAAAGACTGTTGAATGATGATGCACGGAGGAAATTGTAATAATTGCAATGAAACTACGGTGTAAAGTTGATATTCTCCCGTGTAAACTATCACTCAGTTAATAATAAAAACTTAAAAAAAAAAAAAAAGAAGTAGAGGGAGAAACCTTACCATACCCTATTCCTACTGTGGCTTCCAACATGATGCAGGTCCACCTGGGGATGGTAGCAAATGTGACTTCAGGGGTGTCTTGTTTTTTCCTAGACTTTAAATGAGAAAATATTTACATAATATGAAATCAGCAATTTTAATGTATATGATTCACTGGTGTTTAGTATATTCACTATTTGTAAAACTGTCGCTTCTTTTATTTCTAAAGCATTTTCTGCCTTCCGAAAAAAAACCCAATACCTAATAAGGAGTGTCTCTTTATCCTTCCTTCCAACCCCAGGCAATCATTAATCTGCTTTCTGTGTCCATGCATCTACCTAATCTGTGTATTACATATAAATAGAATTATACGATATACAACCTTTGTATTTAACTTCTTACCCTTCGCATAGTGTTTTCAAGGTTCATCTATATTGTAACGGGTATCAATACTGCATTCTTTCATATGGCTGTATAGCATTCTATTGTAAACCCATTCCATATTTATCCATTCATCTGTTGATAGACATTGGAGCTGTTTCCTCCTTCTAGCTCTTGTGAATAGTGCTGCTATGATAATTTATGTACAAATCTTCAATTCTTTGGAGGGATATATACTCAGGAGTGGAATTACTGGGTACATGATCAATCTATGTATATCTTATTGGGGAATGTTTTCCACAGAAGTAGCATCCTTTTACCTTCCCACAAACAATAGAAGAGGGTTACAGTTTCTCCATGTCCTCTCTAACTCTTGTTATTGTCCATTAAAAAAATATTATAGTAGTCCTACTGAGTGGGAAGTAGTTTTGATCTCACTGTGGTTTTGATTTGCCTTTTCATGGTGATTAATGATGTTCATCATCTTTTCATGCACTTACTATTTCTATAGCTTCTTTGAATAAATGTCTATTTAAGTCTTTTACCCAGTTTTTATTTAAGTCTTGTGTCTTTTTGTTAGTAAGTTATAAGTCTTTATATATTCTGGGTATTAGGTCACTGTCATATGTGGTTT
>NW_006424129.1:0-1371 GCF_000296735.1 Chrysochloris asiatica | reverse complement strand
ATTAACCATTTCCTTTTGGTACAGTGACTCTGTGTATTCCTTCCATCTTCTCTTGATGCTTTCTGCATCATTCAATAATCTGCCCAGAGACTCTTTCAATAATGAAAGTCAAGGCTTGACATTTTTCTTCAGTTCCCCAGCTTGAGAAATGCTGAGCAGCTTCTTCTTTTGGCTTTCTGTTTCCAGATCTTTGCATATTTTAGTGTAATATTTGCCTTTATCTTCTCGAGCTGATATTTGAAACTTTCTTTTCAGCTCTTGGACCTCCTCATTTCTTCCACTTGCTTTAGCACCTTTACGCTAGAGAGCAAGTTTCATTGTCTCTTCTCACATCCATTTTGACCTTTTCCTTCTTTCTTGTCTTCTCAATGACTTTTAGCTTTCTTCTAATTCACAATAAAACATTTTAAAAAAAGAAGAAGAAGAAATAAATAAATACAAATGTTGGAAACAGAAAGGAAGCATCAGCAATTGGAAAATAAGACTTTGGTGATAGAAATGATGCTGGAGATTGCATGAGAGAATTTTTACAGGCCAATGCCTTATTCATTGCAAATACCTTTTGTCAACAACATAAAAGATGACTACACACATGGACCTCACCAGATGGTACATACAGAAATCAAATTGACGACATGTGAGGAAAGAGATGGTGGGAAAGCTCCATATCTTCAGCCAAAACAAGGCCAGAGGCAGACTGTGGAGTAGACCATCAGTTGCTCATAGTCAGGCTGAAGCTGAAGCAAATTAAAATAAGTCCATGAGAGCCAAAATATGACCTTGAACATATCCCTCTGAATTTAGATATCATCTCAGAACAGATTTGATGCATTAGACACTAAAGACCGAAGAGCAGAAGAGTTGTATCATGCCATCAAAAACACCGTACAACCAACTCAATGTGGATTAAAGACCTAAATGTGAATCCCAGAATTATAAAGGCCATCAGTGAAAAAATAGGGACAAATGTGAGGGACTAATTCAGGGAATACACAGACTACCAAACGTTTTGAACACTACACAAACAAAAGTAGACAAAATAGATGAGTTGGATATACTAAAAATTAAAAACTTATAAGTATCAAAAGACTTCACCAGAAGAGTAAAAAGGAAACCCACAGAATGGGAAAAAATCTTTTGCAATGACACATCAGAGAAGGGATTTATTTCTAAAATATGTAGGAAAATACAATACCTCTACAAGAGAAAGACAAATAGCCCAATTAAAAAATGGACACAGGACATGAACAGACACTTCACCAAGGAAGAGATCCAGGCAGCCAACAAACATATGAAGAAATGTTCACAATCACTAGCCATTGTTGTTGTTGTGTGCCGTGGAGTCGGTTCCAACTCATAGCGACCCTGTAC
>NW_006424128.1:0-1384 GCF_000296735.1 Chrysochloris asiatica | reverse complement strand
TTTACAATAATTATATCCCAAAGAATTATTTTTGCATTTTAAACTTAGTTTTCAAAAATAAATTGCATCACATTCACATTATTTAAATAAAGAGCACTACAAAAACAGTTTCACTGTTTTAATCTATTGAGACCTGTGCAGCTACAAAGAAGCCCTGTAGAGCGTAGGCTGAAAGGTGTAAATGTGTTTGTTCCTATGCTAGATGACCACTGGTAAATGGGCTTTTATAGCTTTTTCTGTCACTTCTTTGCATTTTCTCTCACTTTTTTCCTTCCTTTCTCTATATTTGCTATTATTTCAACTTCTCAACCATATACATTAAGGAGCCCTGGTGGTACTTGGCTGCTAATCAGAAGGTTGGCAGTTTGAACCTACCAGCTGCTCCAAAGGAGAGAAACCTAACAGTCTGCTCTCGTGAAGACTGTTGTGAAATACTGTCACTATTCTTCCGACTCATAGCAACCCAATGTAAGATATTTAAGGAGCAAATGGTGGGTTTGAACTTCCAACCTTGTGGTTAACAGTCCAGTGCTATTCATCAGTGTCACACTAGAAGTTCTCCCCACCCCCATGAATATTACAGCCTAAAAAACCCTGTGATGCCTTTCCACTCTGTCTCATGAGATAATTGTGAGTTGAAAATTAACTGAACAGCATATAACAACAAAAGCCTTATCTGGTCCCTATTTTTCCAATACTGAGTAAAAACTTACAGTACGTCCAGATCTTAAATACAGAAACAAAGATTTGCACTCCAAGGTATCCTTTTGCTGCTCAGAAGTATTCATCAATTCTTCCAAGTTTAAGATGAAATATGTTGTAGTTTAATGTTGACTTAAGGAGCTCTGGTAGCGCAGTGGTTACGAATCCAGCTGCCAATCACACAATCAGCTTTCGAAACTACCAGCTGTTCCACGGGAGAAAGATGAGGCTTTCTGCTCCCATAAAGATTTACAGCCTCAGAAACCCTGTACAGGGTCGCTATGAGTTGGAACCGACTCCACGGCACGTATAACAACAACATTTTGGACTACAGCCATCACTCATCTCTCAAAGATTGATTCCAGGACCACCTCCAGGGATACCAAAATTTGCAGAAGTGCCAGTTCCATATATTAAATTGTGGGGTGACAGTTATGTGCCAAGTCAGTTCCGACTCATAGGGATCCTGTACAGGGTTTCCAAGGTGGGGGGCAGAAAGCCTCCTCCTCCTCTTCCTCTTCCTCTCTCGGAGAGGCTGGTAGAATCAAACTGCTGACTCTGTGGTTAACAGCCCAGTTTGCACTCCGCTATGAGTATTCCAGAACACTTAATTGTACTTCTAAGAAATCTGTACCTAGACCAAGAAGCAGTTGTTCGAACAGAACATGGGAACACTGAATGT
>NW_006424127.1:0-1385 GCF_000296735.1 Chrysochloris asiatica | reverse complement strand
ATGAAAACTTGTACACTGATTTTTAATGCATCACACTTGGTATGTTGCTATTGTTGTTGTTAGGTGCGATCGAGTTGGGTCTGACTCATAGTGAATTTATGTGTAACAGAATGAAGCACTGCCTGGTCCTATGGCATCCTCACAAGAATTGTTAAACTTGACCCCATTGCTGCTGCCACAGTGCCAATCCATCTCATTGGAGATCTTCCTCTTTTTTGCTGCCCCCACCCTTTAGCAAAAAGGAGCTCTGGTTGCGTAGTGGTTACAACCTCAAGGTCAGCAGTTCAAAACAACCAGCGGCTCCGCGGGACAAAGATGAGGCTTTCTGCTCCCGTAAAGATTTACAGCCTTGGAAACCCTGTGCAGGGTCACTATGGGTCAGAACCAACTGCACGGTACTTAACAACAACAAAACAACACTTTAGCAAGCATGATGTCCTTCTCCAGAGACTGGCTTCCTCCTGATAACATGTCCCAATTAAGAGACAAATTCTTGCTATCCTGGCTTCTAAGAAGCATTCTGGTTGTACTTCTTTCAACACAGATCTGTTTGTTCTTCTAGCAGTCCCTGGTCTTCCTTATTTACTGTCCAACATTCACATGCATATGAAGCTATTGAAAAGACCAGGCCTTTGGCCAGGCACACCATAGTTCTCAACAGACATCTTTGCTCTTCAACACTACAAAGAGGTCTTTTGCAGCAGATTTGCCTAATGCAAATGTCATCAAATAGGTTACTTAATTTCTTGACTGATTCTTCCATGAGTGTTGTAAGTGGATCCAAGCAAAATGAAGTCTTTGACAACTTCAGTATTTTCTCCATTTATCATGATGTTATTTATTGGTTCAGTTGTGAGGATTTTTGTTTTCTTTACACTGAGTTGCAACCCATACTGAAGGCTATAGTCTCTAATCTTCATTACTAAGTATTTTAAGTTCTCTTTGCTTTCAGCAAGCAAGATTGTATCATCTGTATATCGCAAGTTGTTAATGAGTCTTCCTCTAATCCTGATACCACATTCTTCTTCATGTAATCCAGCATCTTGGAATATTTGCTCAGCATACAGATTGAATAAGTGTGGTGAACGAATGCAACCTTGGCACACACCTCTCCTGATTTTAAACCATCAGTGTCCCCTTGTTCTGTTCCAACTATTGCCTCATGGTCTGTGTACAGGTTCCTCATGAGCACAATAAAATGTTTTGTAACACCCATTCTTTGTAATTTTTTCATAGCTTGTCATGATCCACACAGTCAAAAGCCTTTACACAGCCAATGAAGCACAAGTAAACATCTTTCTGGTACTCTCTGCCTTCAACCAAGATCCACCTGATGTCTGCAACAATATCCGTTTGTCCACATCCTCCCCTGAATCCAGTTTGAA
>NW_006424126.1:0-1385 GCF_000296735.1 Chrysochloris asiatica | reverse complement strand
TTGTTAAGTGCCGTTGAGGGGTTTCTGACCCATTACAACCCTGTATAGGGTTCCTGAGGAGTGATTGCTGAGTTTTAACCACCACCTTGCGGTTTAGTTGACGTTGCAGTCCAGTGCATTAATCCACAGTGCCACACCAGGACTTCAGGTTATAGCCCTATTGTTGTTAAGTGCCACTGAGTCGGTTCCAATCCATAGTGACCCTGTTTCTGAGGAGCGGCTTGTGAGTTTGAACTGCCAACCTTGCAAATCAAACCGCCGACTATGCAGGGCAGTGCATTAACCCACAGCTAAGGCAGTTTTACTCCCCTGTAACAGGGTTGCTATGAGTTGGCATCAACTAAAGCACAGGAGGAGAGTAAAGTTAGGGTGGTCAGTCACTGTCTCAGATAGAGAGACATTTCAACAGAGACCAGCGTAAAATAGGGATGAAAATGTGCTGATATTTAGAAATACTGCATAGACCTTGATGCCAAAGGAAGCATGTTTCCATTGTATGAGTAGAGCGGGACCTAGGGAGGCAGCAGTGATTAGTAGCAGGGTTCAGAGTTTGGGAGGAAATGACATCAGAGAGATAGCCAGGGATCAGCTTGGTAGGCCATGGTAATGACATTTGGTAATGTCAGAGCAGGGGTGTATGGTCCCAGAAGGCTCACCATTGCCAAATCATGGTTATCACTGGAATTTAGTAATGAAATAATTTCCTGTCATATTCTGTGGTCATACCTAGCTTCAAGGGCATCTGAGAAATGTGTTTATAAACGTGGAAGAAAAACAGATATTGAGGGATAGCTAAGAGTCTGTTTTCATCTGAAGGATTACAGATATATGATACATGAGGAAGTTTCAATAAGTTCTTGGAAATTTTTTCTTTATTTTTTTAAGTGTTTATTGTGAATTGAGTGATAGTTTATACATGAGAGAACATTGTTTTTACACTCAGCATTTCATTGCACTGATTACAATCTCCTCTGTGCATCATCAGTCAACAATATTTACTTCTATTCCCTGGTTTTTGTTTTTGTTTTTTTTGATAGGGGGAATGTACACATAACTCAGGAATATATAATCATTTCAACAACTAAGGGCATGTTCTTATAGAATATTTGTCCTTTTGTGATTGACTAATGTCACTCAGCATAGTGTCCTCAAGGTTCATCCATGTTATGCGGTGGATTACAGCTTCCTTGCTATTCTTCAAGGTTGCATAATATTCCATTGTGTGTATGTACCAAAATTTGTTTATCCATTCATTAATTAATGGACACTTAGGCTGTCGTTTTCTTTTTGCTATTATATATAGTGCTGCTATGAACATTGGTGTGCATGTATGTACTTGTACTATGGTTCGTATTTCTTGTGGATCTATATAAAATAGAGGAATT
>NW_006424125.1:0-1385 GCF_000296735.1 Chrysochloris asiatica | reverse complement strand
TTTACAGCCTCAGAAACCCTGTGCAGGGTCACTATGAGTCGGAACTGACTCCACAGTACTTAACAACAACAACAACCAACTACAAGAAGGTTATGCAACTTCTCAGTTCTCTCAGACACACATAGACCACTCTTGTATATACATTTATCATCATCTGTCCTCAGTGTAGAGGGATTAAAGACATTGCCCATTCAAACAAGGAAGCAAGGAAACAGATTGCAATTAAACTGGAACAATAGGACTCCTAATCTGCATTTCAATATCTATAAAGCAAATCCCAATTTCCCCAGATTAGCACCAACCTTCCCCTTGTTCCCCTAATCAAACAACAATATGTAGAAGAAGAAAATAAAAGTTCTCACAACCTCATGATAAACAGAAAGTCTTCATTTTGCTTGGATCCACAATAAACACTCGTGGAAGCAGCAGTCAAGAAATAAAATGACAAATTGTATTAGGCAAATCTACTGCAAGAGATGTCAGTTTGAGGACTAACATGAACCTAACCTAAACGATGATATTTCAATAGGCTTATATGCATATGAAATAAGAAAGATGGTAGAAGAATCAACACATTTAAATTATTGAGTTGGCAAAGAATACTGAAAGTCCCATGGACTGCCAGAAGAACAAACAAATCTGTCTTGGAAAAAGTGCAACAAGAATTCTACTTAGAAGTGAAGATGGATAGACTTTGTTGCTAGCACTTTGGACATATTATCATGAGGGACCAGTCCTTGGAGAAGGATATCATGGTTGGAGAAGTGGAGGATCAGTGAAAATGAGTAAGGTCCCTAACAAGATGCATTGACACAGTGATAACTGCAATGGGCTCAAACATAACAATTATGAAGATGATGGAATGCAGGGCAGTGTTTTGTTATGTTGTGCATAGAATCTCTATGAGACAGAACTTACTCAATGACATCTAACGACATCAACAACAAAGGAGAGAAACAGCTATGCTGTAATATGCATTTATAAAATTAACAATGAATTACAATCACAAAATTATCTTGTCATTTTAATTTCTTGTTTGTGAGGGAAAGTAAGTGGGCAACTAAACGGCAGTGTCCCCAACTACTCTTACTGGTTAATTTTGCCAAAGAATATCTCAGAGTTCCTGATACAGGACCACATTCAAAGATTCCTCCTATTGCACATCCAGATCTGAGATTATCATATGTCAGCACCTCATAGGATTCAGTCTTAACAAATGTGCTAAAGTTATTAGACAGTGTGAACTCTTCTAGTGGCCTGTGGTCAACAAGCAGGGTGGCCATTTCAGTTGTTATTAAGTGAAATGTCTTGCTTCCTCATTTCCTTCATTGTGAAATGGAGATAGTAAACCACACAGCTCTGACTCAAGTAGAACTGTTTTTAAA
>NW_006424124.1:0-1345 GCF_000296735.1 Chrysochloris asiatica | reverse complement strand
CACTAACAACAACAGGTTTGGTATGAGTTGGAACCAACTCAAGGTCACCTAACAACAACAATATTCTTGCATATCTCTACTTTCTTGTACTTCCCTTACCCTTTGAATTTCAGTATGATATGGAACTTGCTTTGACAAAGACACTGTGAGATGTAACGTGTCACTTATGAGCAGCAAATTTAAGAGCTCCTAAAAGTGCCATTGGCTGCCAAAAGAACCAACAGATCTATGTTAGAAGAAGTGCAGCCAGAGTGCTCTTTGGAGGCCAGATGGCCAAACTTTGTCTCTCATACTTTGGACATATTGTCAGGAGGGACCAGTCACAGGAGAAGGATATCATGTTTTGTAAGGTGGAGGGTCAGTGAAAAAGATAAAGACCCCAAATGAGATAGATTGGCCAAGTGGCAGCATCAATGGGTTCAAGCATGGCAACAATTGTAAGGTTGGCCCAGGACGGGACAGTACTTCTGCTTCATTCTGTTGTGCATAGATCACTATGAGTCAGTACTGACTCAATGGCACCTAACAACAACAACAAATTCAATTTGTCATAAATTCTACCCATGACTATATATGATGGGTGTACTGTAAGTGTTCAGTATTGGAAAGGAAGAAAGAAAAAGAAAAAGGGGCAATTGCTCAAATAATAATTATTTTCTTTTAAATAAACAACTGGAACAAAATTAAGTGATCCTTCCACTCGGATAAGCACATTAAGGGATTCCCTAATGCAACGAACTCTTCTCATTGTCAAAGAGAAGAGTTCAAACAATACACCAGCTCCATAGACATACAGGAAGCGAAAGAGCTGTGACTCACATGGGAACAACTGGTCAGATTTGTTATAGGTGGACTAAGGAAGCACCTTGGATAGGTAGTACTAACTGCTGAATCTCAAGCAGGCCAGCATCCCAATGTCGTCCAGGGCATGACAGAGCTTTCCTCCATACTGCCCAAGGCTCTGGGCCTCCTTGTATGTGAGACTTCTTTTTAACAATGTTCTTCACATTTTGTAGTAACTAAAGACCCTAAAATATTATCCATGATAAATATTCATATGAAAATTGCAGCCTACAACTTAGAATGCCGTCGGAAGACATTGCTATACTGACATTACCCTCTGAACAAAAGTGTATTAGAAGAGAAGTAGGAGAGGGTTAAAAAAAAAAATTCTGAATAATTGTTGTTGTTGTTGTTAGGTACCATAGAGTCGGTGCTGACTCATAGCGACCCTATGCACAGCAGAACAAAACACTGCCTGATCCTGGGCCAACCTCACAATTGTTGCCACGCTTGAGCCCATTGTTGTTGCCACTTTGACAATCCATCTTGCTGGGGGTCTTCC
>NW_006424123.1:0-1386 GCF_000296735.1 Chrysochloris asiatica | reverse complement strand
CATCTTTCTCCCGCGGAGCGGCTGGTAGTTTCAAACCGCTGACCTTAAGGTTCGCAGCCCGATTCGTAACCACTACGCTACCAGAGCTCCTTAAAGTCACTGTAGGAGATAACAATTAACCAAGTCCTCTCCTCCAACCTTCATTTGCATTATTCTTCTTTCACATCTTATTTGCAGTGTCTCCCACAGTCTGGGACAAGTACATAAAATAACTCCAGAAAAAAGAAAAGTTATCCCCAAAGAGGCAAATGAACCCCACAGAGCTACCCTAAATTCCAAAGAAGTCAGAATAGGTTCCATATGAATAGCTATAAATCCCAGGAGCCACAAACACCCTGCAGGTTTCTCCATCGTTTCCTGGACCACAGTAGTCAGTAGTTTTCTTTCCTACTGAACTTTCTTTCTCAAAGACAACTTTTTCTGTTGATGAAGATATGACTTATTCATCTAAAGTTTTTCCAGACAATCATTTGATTTTCATGAGTTAGGGAAAATCCTAGGTAATTTCACCATAACATATATTTTGTTTTGAGGGGAGGAAGGTCTTTGTTTTTTGTCCCTCATAAAGATGGCGTCAACTTATTTTGTTTTTTTGCCCCTCATAAAGATGGCGTCAACTTACTTTGTTTTTTGCCTCTCATAAAGATGGCGTCAACTTATCCTTAGGTCCACTGAAAATGGTCAATTATGGGAGCCCACCTGGAAAGAAGAAGGAAACTAGAAGTAAGGTTGCAAGTTTTCAGCTTCTTTGTTCTGGTAACAGTTTTCAGTTTGACCTCAATGCTAGGATGCCATTTGTTCTGGCCTGGAACCTCAAACTTGGGTTTGAAGAGAATCCTTAGATCAAATTATCCAGAGTCACGTCACAAATATTGTTGACCTACTCAGATGATACCTCACCATTTACAGCTTTTCATTAATATGTGGTTTTGAAAAGCCAATGAGAGCAAGTAAATGCATTCTATTCCCTTCCAGGGCTCCTGGTGTAGCACTATAGGATCAGCACCAGACTGCAAATCACAAGGTCAGCAGTTCAAATCCACCAACTGCTCCTCGGAAACCCTATATAGAGTTGCTATGAGTAAGAATCAACTCTACAGCACTTAACAACACATTCTAATCCATGTGTTTATCCAAGGTGGATGCTTGGGAAGGCTTTCAAAACTTGAAGTAAATGCTATTGTTTTACCTAACAAGAACACTGTATAAAGTCTTAGAGTAGCATGACCCCCATTGAATGCTAACAGAGCAAAAGGAAGAAGCAAAACAAAATCACACCCTCACACAAAGAGCCGTCCATTACGAGTATAGAAAGTGTATTAAACTAACGGAAACTACCTTTGAAATCTTGCAAAAGGTAATTGTGCCTTCAGCAGAGTTGGCTTT
>NW_006424122.1:0-1386 GCF_000296735.1 Chrysochloris asiatica | reverse complement strand
GATGTTTTGTAGTGCAGGGTTGGCTTTGGTGAAATCCCATAGCTTCTGTTTATCCTGGAATATTTTGATATCCCCATCATATTTGATTGATAACTTTGCTGGATAAAGGATTCTTTAAAAGATCGAATTGCTGGGGAATTACAGGCATTTTGAACTTTCTCATGCCTGCACTTGGCTCCCGCTCCGGCTACTGCCTCCACCCCCTTCAGAGCTTAGAGTGCAGGTGCTGGAGCAAGCCCATTCAGAAAGCGGTCGCTTCCATAGGAGAGGAAGCTTAAACGTGCAAAGCCGCTGGAGCTGACATAGCCCTTCCCAAAGGGGTCTCCTTGCCATAGTAAGTGATATCAGTGTGGGTATCAGGCAACTCAGGGTACCCACGGTACAGAGAGACAGAGAGAGGAATTTTCCACGTCATCAGACACAGACACCACCTGCCTGCAAACATTACCCTACCCCCACCCTCCACTGCCTCTGCCTAGGCCAGGCCTCTGTCCAGCCTACGAGACTCAGGCCTGCCCAAGGCTGAGGCCCGCCCACTGAGGTCCAGGTCAGCCTCTGGCACAGGCCCAACCACTGAGACCAAGGCCTCCCAAGGTCCAGACACGGCCACTGAGGCCAAGGCCTGCCCTGAGCCCCAACCTGCCCACAGCCTGGCCACAGAGATCCAGGCCCAATAAGGACCCAAATTGTCAGTCTTGCGGTGTTCTGATTTTATTTTTTTATTTGGTGTCGGGTAACTGGTGCACTCACAGTTTGCCTACCTCCATTCTGGTGAATAGAGGTAGGGCCTCACCGCGGGTGGTTTCTTCTGCCAGGAATCCACACCGACACTCACCCCAAGCTGAGATGCTGATGTGTCATCCTTTTTGATTGCTTTTTACCATGGGTAGCAGAGGAGTCCCGCTGTAGCTCTATGGGTTAATACACCAGATTGCAAAGCCTTTTGAACTGCAAGGTTGGTGGTTCAAGCTCACCGGCTACTCCTTGGAAACCCTATACGGGGTTGCTGTGGGTCAGAGTCGACTCCACAGCACTTAACAACAAGGAGAGGAGAGCAGAAAGGACTGAAAGAGAGTTAGGACATTAAAGACACACTTCTATTAAGCTACAGTTTTTTGTTTTTTGTTTTTTTTCTTTTTCCTCTTTTTCTTCTGCCCCTCCTCTCCCTTTTTTGTGATTAGAGACTTCCGTATTCAATCTTGTTTTTGCTGGTGCTGAATTTTTTTCGTCTTTTTTTTTTTTTTTCCTCTCTTTTTCCTCTTTCTCTCATTTTTGTTTTTGTTTTTGATTTTGATTTTGTTTTTGTTTTCTACCCGACTAGTGTTGTTTGGCTGTTACATAGCCTCCCTTCTGCTTTTGGAGGACTCTTTGTCTCCCTACATTACA
>NW_006424121.1:0-1300 GCF_000296735.1 Chrysochloris asiatica | reverse complement strand
TATAGACCAATATCCCTCATGAACATAGATGCAAAAATTCTCAACAAAATCCTAGCCAACAGAATCTAACAACACATCAAAAAGATACCACATCATGATCAAATGGGATTCATATCAGCTATGCAAGGATGGTTCAACATTAGAAAAATGATCAACGTTATCCACCATATAAATAAGAAAAAGGAAAAGAACCACATGATCCTATCAATTGATGCAGAAAAGGCATTTAACAAAATCCAACATCCATTCCTGATAAAAACACTCAACAAAATAGGAATTGAAGGGAAATTTCTCAACATAATTAAGAGCATATATACATAACCAACAGCCTACATTACTCTCAATGGAGAGAACCTGAAAGCCTTCCCTCTGGGAACAGGAACCAGACAAGGATGCCCTTTGTCACCACTCCTATTCAATAGTATGCTGGAAGTCTTAGCAAGAGCTATACAGCAAGACAGGGAAATTAAAGACATCCAAATTGGCAAAGCAGAAGTAAAACTTTCCCTGTTTGCCGACGATATGATCCTATACATAGAAAACCCCAAAGACTCAGTAAAAAATCTACTAGACCTCATTGGAAGATTGAGCAAAGTGGCAGGCTATAAGATCAACATACAAAAATCAGTTGGATTCCTCTATACCAAAAATGACAGCATTGAAAAGGACATTAGGGAGAACAAACAAAATGGCGGATCGGGTGGAAATGCAGTAAGGAGCTCCGTCAGCAACAACACAGAATACCCAACCAAGAAGGCTCAGGGGATGGTCCCAGAACTCTGAACCACATATAAAGGAATATCTAGAAAGTTGGAAGGCTTACAGCTGGGAGAATTTGTGGCAGAAGCAAGAAATCCATTGCTTTCTAGTTCGGAATGCTCAGCTGCTCCAGGAGCTACCATCTTGGGTTAGACCAAGTTGGGGGAGGATTGGAGTGGCCACAGACTCCTTGCAGAACCATGGAGATAAAGGTGTGAACATTCTTTTCTTTTGGTATCTGTTCATTGGCCCCTTGCTGTCTGAGCACTGCCATTCTAGTGACTACAGGGGTGCCAGAGCTAGTGGACACCCCAGACCCACCCTCGGAGGATTCTACTATACATGCGCACAGATCTCCTCGAAACTTAAAGAGACAGTTTCCAATTAAAACCAAATGGCCACAACCGGCCCTGAACTGTTTATAACTAGAAAAAAGGCCTGAATGGGGATTGTGGAGCAGAACAAGCACACAAAAAGTAAATAGGCTGAAAATTAAATCCTAAGTTACCTCAAAACAACCAACAGTGGCATCTTGAAATTT
>NW_006424120.1:0-1341 GCF_000296735.1 Chrysochloris asiatica | reverse complement strand
GTGGCAGCGGTAGTGAGGTTGGCCCAGGATCGGACATTGTTTCGTTCTGCTGTGCATGGGGTCGCTATGAGTCGGTTCCGACTCGATGGCACCTGACAACAACAACAACATTGAGAAGCCCTTAATTCTTTCATTATGTTAATTTTTTTTGTTGTGTTTCTTGTTCCTTTGTTCTGCATGGCTTCCTGTGCTGAGTTCATGTTTTTAGTGTTCTTTCTTGTCAGTTTCTTATTAGTTTTAATGCTTCCATGTTCTTCTTGGATCTTCATTATTTTGGTATGCTGTGAAGTATTATTTTCTTTGAGGTTACCCTATGATTTACTAACTTTTTTCCCCATTTGAGACAGTCTATTTTATCGTGAAATCTACCTGATCTCCTCACCACTTGGATCTTTGTTCCTATATTTTTCTCTTCTTTAATATTGTCATTATTTTGCTCTTTGACTGACCTCCCTGGTCCTCTGAATTCGTTGTTGTAATTCTGTTCTATTCTGAACTCTTCTATCTGTTGATTGGGCTCCAGATGGTGTTGGCACATGTGTTAATCTCTGGTTGTTTTCTGTTTGTTGGCTTTAAGTCCAAAGAACTTCCTTTATTATGTTTTGAAGCTCTGTGTTGGCTTTGAAAATATCTCTTAGCTACTGTTTGTCCCCGAATGTTTAGATCGTATTGTCATATTTTATTGACTGCTTTGGGGGGTAGATGATGCTCTGTTGGCAGTTTTATTTTTATAGTGTTTTATATATATATCCATTGCCTTCTTTTCTGCATGGTTTCTGCTGAGAGATCAGAGCTTAGTTTGATATGTTTTCTTTTGTAACACTTCTCTTTTCATTGACTGCTTTTAGGATTCTCCTTGTCTTTGATTTTGGAGAGCTTGATTATGATATGTCTTGGTGATTTTATGTTGGGGTCTATCCTTCCTGGGGTTCGTTCAGCTTCCTGAATACTTATCTTTTCATCCTTCAAGACGTTAGGTAAATTTTCTTCCAGAAGATCTTCATATATCTCCCCTGTGGACTTGTATGATTCCTCTTATTCCAGAATGCCAATAATTCTTAAGTTATAACTCTTAATGTTGTCCAACATGAGTCTTAGACTGTCTTCAGATTTTTTTTAAAATGTTTTATTATGAATTATATGATAGTTTACATGAGAGAACTTTAGTTTTACATTCATTCCATCGTATATCATTTCACCACCATGGTTCCAATCCCCTCCATGCATCATCAACTGACCAAAGGGTATATCCTAGAAACCCGCCCCCTACACTTCCCCCTCCCCCCCTAGTCTTTGGCCCACAGTTCCTCTCCCTCTCTGGATCCAAAGTCCCCAGCCGCT
>NW_006424119.1:0-1386 GCF_000296735.1 Chrysochloris asiatica | reverse complement strand
GAAGCTGTAAGCTACCACATAACATGGATGAACCTTGAGGACATTATGTTGAGTGAAATTAGTCAGTCACAAAAGGAGAAATACTGCATAGGACCATTATTGTAAAAGACTAAGAAAAAGAATCCATACTAAAAGTTGGGGGTTGGGGTGGGAATTCTTTGCTGGTTACCAGGATGTGGAGGTTGGGTGAGGGGAGGGAGGGAAAGGTGGAGCACAGGGTAGGGAATAGAGAGGTGCTGGAGAGGGGGGGCAATACACAAAAGAGGGGAGGGGAATAGAAGAACAAAGCGTATGGGAGAACAATTAAGCAGGTTTGCATGGGCTAAGTGGGACAGAGGTAAATAATGATGTATGTACAACCTTGGAACAACAGGGCTCTGGGATACAGGGATTGAGACATGGTTGGAATGGGCAAAAGGGGGGAAATAATGTGAAGATGCTTGGCTGTCTTTTGAATCTTGGTTTCCCTTGCATACCATTAAAAATAGATACTTGAGGGGGAGAGAAAAGAATAGCCAGAAATATCACCATAGAAAGCTTGTTTCTGCCTATACAAGAACAAGCAAGTTGCTCACCCAGGAGACATCAAAGACTCAATGGGAATATACGAGCAGACATGTGCTCTGACTGGTGGCCACGTTGGTCACCCATAAGGGGAAGTGAGGGAAAAACAGCTATGAAACTGTGAGCTAAGTCCTACCACATTCAATAGACTCCTGTGAACCCAGGGGAGATCTAGTTGGCCAGTAGTATGGCAAGACCTGGGGACTCCTGGACCCAGAGTCAATGACATAGCCACAGAGGACTAAAGTGGAGAGTGAAGCATCCAGCTGATAAGAAGAGAGGGCATACGCTCAAGAACACCCACTTGACCTGGCTTTAATGGCTGGATGATCAGAACTTAACTAGAAGAAGAAAGAAGAGGAAAAAAAGAGTAATCTGATACAATTTGATGACCTTGACCTACTGTTGCAGACCGTGCAGAGGTTCGAGGCCCTATAGGCCCGAGTGTAACAGATCTAGCCACTTGGCAGTTAATAGCAAATTGTTTTTCATCTTAGTGTTCAGTTATATTTATTTAATTCCAAACATGAGCCCTTAATGTCCACAGATAAATGTGATATTTTCCTAAAAGCCCAGACTGTAAAAGTTGCAAGGTCAAGCTTTTCTCCAAAGGATTAACTAAAAATATCTTAGCTACTTCACAGTTCTTTGTTCTATAGACAAAAAAGCCATCTTCCCTGAATCTCTCCCAAGTGCAAGTTATTCAGCCAAGTTCCTGAGAACCTGGCTCAGGAAGCTAAAACAGCAGGACTTCGCCCAAGCCTTTTGTCCTTCCCTTTCACCTTGCCCCAACTGAGCTCAGGGGCTATAGATATGTTAATT
>NW_006424118.1:0-1310 GCF_000296735.1 Chrysochloris asiatica | reverse complement strand
ATATACAGAGAGCTACTTAAATGGCCGATTAGTACAACATTTACATATAGAATGTTCTAGCTTCATAGCAGATGAGTCCAACTTGTCCATGTACTGAGAGCCAGCTACATTGCAGATGAGTCCAACGTGTCCATATACTGAAAGCTAGGTCCATGGCAGACATGTCCAAAATGTCCAAACACAGAGTACTAGCTACATGTCAGATGAATCCAACATGTCCATATACTGAGAGATATCTACATGGCAGATGAGTACAATATGTTTATATATAGAGGACTAGCAACAAGGCAGATGAGTCCAACATGTTCATACAGTGAGAGCTGGCTACATGGCAGATAAGTCCAAAATGTCCATATACAGAAAGGTAAGTACAAGGTCTAGTAGTTCAACATTTGCATATACAGATTTCTAGCTACATGGCAGATGAGTCCAATGTGTCCATATCCTGAGAGCTAGCTACATGGGAGAGTAGTTCAACGTGTCCATGTACAGAGCACTAACTACATGACAGATGAATCCAACATGTCCATATACTGAGAGTTAGCTACGTGGCAGATGTGACCCATATGTGTATGTACAGAGGATTAGCTACAAGGCAGATGAGTCCAACATGTTGATATAGGGAGTGCTGGCTACAAGTCTGATCAGTCAAACAGGTTCATATACAGAGAGATAGCTACATGACAAATAAATCCAACATGTTTATATACAGAGAGCTACCTACATGGCAGATCAGTCCAACATATCTATGCACAGAGAGCTACATACATGGCAGACAAGTCCAAAATGTCCCTATACAGATAGCTAGCTATATGGCAGCGTAGTGCATCATCTTTCCATATACAGAGTTCTAGCTACATGGCAGATGAGTCCAACGTGTCCATGTACTGAGAGCCAGCTACATGGCAGTTGAGTCAAACGTGTCCATATACTGAGAGCTAGCTACATGGCTCATTAATCCAACATGTACATATACTGAGAGTTAGCTACAATGCAGATGAGTCTAACATGTGTATATACAGAGGATTAGCTACATGACAGATGAATCCAACATGTTCATACAGAGAGTGCTGGAAACATGGCTGATGAATCCATCATGTCCATTTACAGAGAGCAAGCTACATGGCAGACAAGTCCAATATGTTCATATACAGAGAGGTACCTACATGGAAGATCAATCCATCATATCTATGCCCAGAGAGCTAGCAACATGGCAGACAAGTCCATAATATCCACATACAGAGAGCTAGCTACATGGCAGAGTAGTGCAACATTTCCATATACAGAGCACTAGCTACATGGCAGATGAG
>NW_006424116.1:0-1386 GCF_000296735.1 Chrysochloris asiatica | reverse complement strand
CTGTCCAGCTTTCGCATCCATATGAGGCTATTGAAAACACAATGGCCTGGGTCAGGCGCACCTTAGTCCTCAAGCTGACATCTCTGCTCTTCAAATATTTACAGGAGCAGAAAGCCTCATCTTTCTCCTGTGGAACAACTGGTGGGTTTGAACTGCTAACTCTCCAGCTAGCAGCCCAGTACTTACCCGCAGTGCCACTAGGATTCCTTAATAACACATTAATGGACATATTTTGACATATACAAATGTAATTGTTTAGGAAGGGAAAATTCCAGCATATTCTAAAGGGTTTATAAGAACCTGCCAAACTATTTTCCAGATTAGATACATGATTTTATACTTTCACCAGCAATACATTAGTGATCCAGTTTCTACACATCCTTGCTAGCATTTGGTGTCATCATATTTTTTGTTTTAAACATTCTGATGTGTGTCTGTCTTAATTTGCATTTCTCTCCTGTTGTGGCACTGTAGGATCAACACTGGACTTAGAACCATAAGGTCGGCAGTTTAAACGCACGAGCTGCTTCTCGGAAACCCTATGCAGGATCACTATGATTCAGAACCGACTAGATGACATTTAGCAACAACAATAGGGGATTCATTGGAAGAAGTACAGCCAGTATGCTCCTTACAAGCCAGACTGGCAATACTTCAGCTCTCATACTTTGGATGCGTTATAAGGAGAGGCCAGTCCTTGGAGAAGGATATCATGCTTGGTAAAGTAAATGGTCAGCAAAACAAAAAGGGGTGGGGGGACCCACACAAGAAAATGGATTGACTCAGTGGCAGCAGTAATGAGTTCAAACACAAGAGTCGCTGTGAGTCAGAACCGACTCAAGAGCACAAACTATAACAAATAGTGGATGATGTTGAACCATTTCATGTGCTTGCGTGACATCTTTATATGTCGGTCAATCATTTCCTCATGTTTTCTGCCCATTTTCGAATGGATTTGTTTGTTTTCCTTCTCTTGAGTTTTGAGAATTCTTTATGCACCGAGATACTCATCCTTTGTTGGCTGTGAGGTCTGCGAATGCTTTCACCAGATTTTAGCTTGTCATTGAATTGTTTTAACTTGAGCAAACTTCTAATTGCATGAATGTGACTTGATTAATTTTTCCATTTTATAGATCATGTTTGGTGTCAAGTCTAACAATGCACAGGCCAACTGTAGGTCCCAAAGATTTTTCTCATATTTTTTTCTAAAAATGTTATAGCGTTATGTTTTACATTTGAGTCATGATATATTTGAGTTAATTTTTATATAATTTGTGAGGTATAGTTTGATATTAGGAGCTCTGGTAGCGTAGTGGTTACGAATCGGGCTGCGAACCTTAAGGTCAGCGGTTCGAAACTACCAGCTGCTCCGCGGGAGAAAGATGA
>NW_006424115.1:0-1386 GCF_000296735.1 Chrysochloris asiatica | reverse complement strand
CAATGCAGATTTGTTCTGTTGGTTCTATGGGCAGTCCATGGCACTTTCAATATTCTCCTCCAACACCATAACTCAAAAACATCAATTCTTCTATGGTCTTCCTTACTTACTGTCCAACTCTCACATGCATATGAGGTTATTGAAATACCATGGCTTGGGTCAGGTGCACCTTAGTCTTCAAGCTGACATCTTTGCTTTTCAACACTTTAAAAAAGAAATAGTTTAAGAACTTCTAGAGGAAAATTTCCCTAACATCCTGAAAAGTGAAAAGATAAGCACTCAAGAAGCTCAACGAACCCCAGGAAGGATAGACCTCAAAAGAAAATCACCAAGACACATAATAATCAAGCTCTCCAAAATCAAAGACAAGGACAGGATCCTGAAAGCATCTAGGGGAAATACAAGTGTTACATACAAAGGCAAGTAAATCAGATTAAGTTGGGATCTCTCAGTAGAAACCATGCAGGCACAAAGACAATGGGAGACATATAAGAAACCCTGAAACAAACAAAAAAAAAACAACTGCCAACCAAGAATCCTCTATACAGCAAAGCTGTCAATCAAATATGACGGTGTAATCAAAACATTCCAGGATAAACAGAAGCTAAGGGATTTTGCCAAAGCCAAACCTGTGCTACAAAACATCCTAAAGGGAGTTCAGTGGACCAAGAACCAACAAGAACAGACAACAACCAGAGATTGACATATGTGGCAGCATCACCTGAACTCAATCGCCAAATAGAAAAGTAGAGAACAGAACAAAACTATAAGAACAGATTCAGATGATCTGGGAAGTCAGACTACAATCAAAACAATTACAATGTGAAAGAATGTAAACACAGAAGAACCGAGATCCAGGTGGTGAGAAGATCAGGTAGATTACAGGATAAAATAGACTATCTTAAATGGAGGGAAAACTTAATAAAATATAAGGTAACCACAAAGAAAATTAATCCTTCACAACATACTAAGAAAATGAAAATCCAAGAACATGGAAACATTAAAACTATGAAGAAACTGACAAGAAAGAACACAAAAAAAACATGAATTCAGCACAGGAAGACATGCAAAACAAAGAACCAGCAGCACCACAAAAAAACAAGCATAATGACAGAAATTAATCCTGGTGAGGTGCTGTGGGTTAATGCGCCAGACTGCAAAGCCATTTCAACTGCAAATTCGGCCGTTCAAGCTCACCAGCTGCTCTTCAAGAACCCTATACAGGATCGCTATGGGTCAGAATCGACTTGACAGCACTTAACAACAACAACAACATTGATAATTACACTGAATGTTAATGGATTCAATGCACCAGTGAAGGGACTGAGAGTGGCAGAATGGATAACAAAACAAGATCCTTCAATATGCTGTCTGCATGAGACACAC
>NW_006424114.1:0-1386 GCF_000296735.1 Chrysochloris asiatica | reverse complement strand
TTGTCTCCTCATTCTAAAATGAAGCACACTCATGAAAACTTGTAAGCCAGCCACTTCATGCTTTTGTAGCCCTCCATTTTTAACAGTCAGTGTCTCAACTGCCCGTCCCTGCCAACCCAGTACACTGAGGAGACAAACATGTTCCTTGGTCGGGATAGTCTTCCATTCCAGTTGGAATCGTGAGCAGCTGCATCTGTAAACAAAAGTCCAGCTCTACAAATTGTAGCAATTGACACTTGTCAGCTCAGCCCTAGCCATCCAAGTTAGGTCAAATGGGTACCGGTTTGGGAGTTCAGACACACCACCCTGCACTTCACACCAGCTGGGCCCTTCAGCTCTAGTCCTATGGGATATGTGAGTGCCTGTAGGCTTAGGAATTCACACAACTTCCTAACCTTCAGACCACACAGCCTTCCCTCAGATCTCAAGGTCAACGAGTGACAAGGAACATGTGCAAACTCAACCTGTGTCTTCATTGCTGCCTTTCCCCCAGTTCCACTCACACCTATGTAGACCCAGGGGGTCACCAGCAAGCCTATGGCTCCATTCCTTTTAAGTTTCAGTTCTAGAAGGCGGTTTTCTCTGATGGGCTGACGTTCCTTGCCTTGATTCCTCCAAAACTCAAAACATCACACTGTCCGCTTCTTTTCTCTGCTCTCTTTGAATCAGGAATCTCCTGTTCTCCCAGCACCTCTGGTTGGTCAGCTGGCTTGTCTTTCAAATGCAAATGTGTCAACTCTGAAGGTTCTGTTGTTGTTGTGAAGTGCCTTCCAGTCAATTCTGACCCATAGCGACCCTGTATAGGGTTTCCAAGGAGCAGCTGGTGAGCTTGAACCACTGATCTTGCAGTTCAAACCATGTTACAGTCTGAGGCTTTAGCCCACAGCATCTGGGTGGAGCTAAAGTCCCATACTCTATAAAGGCTTAAAGCAAGAATCTTTTATTTTTACCCACAAGCAAATAATTTGTTGTTGTTGTTAAGTGCCGTGCAGTGGGTTTCAACTGATCATGACCCTGTACAGGGTTTCCGAAGCTGTAAATCTTCTTGGGAGCAGAAAGCCTCATCTTTCTCCCGCGGAACCTTTGGTAGTTTCGAACTGCTGACCTTGCGGCTCATAGCCCGATTTGTAATCACTACACTACCAGAGCTATCATAACTCCCCTTTTAACAAATCCAATCAAGTGCGCTTATAAGATCTCTGTTATCATCAACCCCAGTATTTCTATCACTCATATATGTCTGTTTTACGATAAGAGGCAGGAGAAACCAATATCCATAAGGCAGTCAAACACATAAACCTTTTACAACACTCAAGTTCCATCTGTCTTCCTCCGTGGAATAGCCCCATTCATACGGCCTCTGGCAGTGTGGATCCCAGTAGACCA
>NW_006424113.1:0-1323 GCF_000296735.1 Chrysochloris asiatica | reverse complement strand
CATGTCTCATTGTTGGCAGGTTTGTATCTACTTGCAGGATCTTCAAATCCTAGCTTTCTTAGCATAACCTTTTAAAGTTATTTGCTCATTTTATGATGGTCAATTTAATGTCTAAGCTCACTTCATGGCAGTAGGAAACTGTGATATGTTGCTATGGCAAATCTAAGTCAGAGCGCCATTGGGTGGTGGAGACTTTTTCCTTCTCATAGGTTTGTGTTAGGTGCTGCCAAGTTGATTTCAAACCACAGCAGCCCCATGCGAAGGAGTAGAACTATCCCACAGGGTTTTCTAGTTTGTACTCTTTATGGAAGGAGCTCTGGTAGCATAGTGGTTAGGAGGTGGGTTGCTTGCCTCAAGGTCGTATGTTCAAAACTACCAGCTGTTCCACAGGAGAAAGATGAGGCTTTTGCTCCTGTAAAGAATTACAGCCTCAGAAACCCTATGCAGGGTCACTATGAGTTGAACTGTCTCCATAACACACCATCACAACCACTCTTTTTGTTTTTTTTCACATTTATTGTGAATTGAGTGACAGTTTTACGTGGGAGACCATTGGTTTTTATACTCATCTTTTCATTGCAATGATTACAATTTCCTTCATGCATCATCATTCAATAGTATTTGCTTCTATTCCTTCTGTTTTGTCTTGCTTTGGGGGGATGTACACAAAAACACTCAGGAATATATAATAATCTAAACAATGAAAGAGCATATTCTGCAAGCTGCCTTCTGGCCACCAACACACAGCCTTTCTCTTTCCATGAGTCTAGAGTCCTCAGCTGCTCCCTCTCTCCATGTCCTCAACTCTGCCTCCATCTTTGGTGCTGCTGCTTCTCTGGATAGGGTCCCACATTCTGCTGTGGGGAGATGGTCCTAGGGTTCTCTGCTCCTGGAATGTAAGATTAACTACTCTCCCTTTTTGTAACAAAACTTCTATCTTTACAGTTGTGACAGTAGCTATTAGTCATGGTAACAATTATTCACTATTGAATCATAAGAATCTTATCCCCATATCCTTTCAACAGACCATTCTACACAAGATGAAAACTATTCAGTGAGGACTCTGTCTTCCCCTACACACCCTTAAACTAAACTCCCTCTTGAAAACTTTGTGTCTACATCACCCTCTCATTTCAGGTAGCCAATGTCTAAGCTTCTCATTCCTATCAATCTTGTATATGGCGGGGATAGGATTGATATTTGATGTGACGGCTCCTTCCCTCGTAGCTGGTATTTTGAGCTACTACATCCATAAGTATAGGTGAAGTTCATCAAATTGTGGCAATTTATATTTGTTTCCTTTATAAAAACTTTTTTTTTTTT
>NW_006424112.1:0-1335 GCF_000296735.1 Chrysochloris asiatica | reverse complement strand
TAAGTATTCCTTTATATGTGGTTCAGAGTTCTGGGACCATCCCCTGAACCTGCTTGGTCGGGTATTCTGTGTTGTTGTTGGCGGAGCTCTCTGCTATTCGTCCACCCGATCCGCCATCTTGTTTGTTCCTCAGGGTGTATACTCTTGACTGTTACTTATGTAGTTAAGGAGCTCTGGTAGCGTAGTGGTTACGAGTTGGGCTGCTGACCTCAAGGTCAGCAGTTTGAAACTATCAGCTGTTCTGCAGGAGAAAGATGAGGCTTTCTGCTCCTGTAAAATCTTACAGCCTCAGAAACCCTGTACAGGGTCACTGTGAGTCGGAACTGACTCCACAACCACTACCACCACCAGAGAGATGACAAGCGTTTTGGACCACAGTAATTGGATTCTGGCTAGATATTGAAAGTAACACCATTGTAAGCACTTGTACAATGTGTGGTGAGAGAGAAAGTAAGGAACTAGATGAACTTATCCTTAAGGCAAAGCTCTAGGCTAGGCTGCACAGTCGTCTGAAACTCAAAGTCGGCGGTTCAAGCTCACCAGCTGCTCCTCAGAAAAACCCTATACAGGTCACTATGGGTAGGAACCGACTCAACAGCACTTAACAACAGCAACAGCATAGGACATGCAAAGAGCCCTGGGGGCACAGTGATTAAATACTCAGTTGTTCAAATCTACCAGCTGCTCCATGGTAAAAAAGGTATAGTGGTCTGATTTCATAAAGATGTATACTCTTGGAAACCTTGTGAGACAGTTCTACTTTGTTCTGTTCTCTATATAGAGATGCTGTGAGTCAGAATTGACTTGAGGACGGTGGGTTTATAGGAGATGCAGGTCAGAGCATGGACAGTATCAGTGTTGTGCACCGTAAGTCTGAGATGCGAATTAGTCATCCAAGTGAGCAGCTGAATACACAAGTCTAGAATTTAGGGGAGCAATTCTGACTAAAGATATAATTTCAGGAGCCAACAGGATCCACATATAGATGGCACTTAAGCCCTGGCTGAGTGATGTCACCAGGGAGAGGGCGTTGATAGAAAAGAAAGGTCAAGGACTGAGACTTGGAGAATGCCTATATTTTGAGGTCTAGGAGTTGAGTTATTGTTAAGTGTTGTTGAGTTGATTCCAACTCATAACAACCCTGTATGTGATTTCTGAGGAACAACTGGTGGGTTTGAACTACCAACCTTGTGGTTCACAGTCCAATGCTGATCCTAAATCACCACACCAGGAGATGAGTAGAAGCCAGCAAAAGAGACTGAGGGGAAATAAGTAGAGGGGTGGAGGAAGAAGAGCATGGAGTCCTAGGAGACTAGTGAAGAAAATGTTGCTTTC
>NW_006424111.1:0-1387 GCF_000296735.1 Chrysochloris asiatica | reverse complement strand
ATATCCATAGATTGTCAGGATCCACACAAATGCATTTTCATAATTAATAAAGCACAGGTCAATACCTTTCTGGTGTTCCCTGCTTTCAGGCGAGGTCCATCTAACAACAGCAATGATTTCCCTCATTCCCAGTCCTTATGTGAATCTGGCTTGAATCTAATAGCAGTTCCGTCCATGCACTGTTATAGCACTTTTAAAATATTCTTCATCAAAATTTTACTTGTATTATACTTATGGTATTATCTGATGAGTTCTGAATTCCACTGTGTCCATCTCTTTAGATTGGGCACAAATATGAATCTCTTCCCATCAATAGACCAGAGAGCTAACTACCAAATTTCTTGCCATAGATGGGTAAATGACTCAAGTACTACATTGGTTTGTTGAAAGATTTCAATTTGTGTTCCATCAATTCATGGAGTCTTGTTCTTTGCCAGTGCCTTCAGTGCATCTTAGACTCTTCTTTCAGCACTTAGGTTCTTGACTATATGCTGTCTTTTGAAATGTTGAACATCATCCATGTCATTTTGATTCAGTGACTCTGTGTGTTTCTGCCATCTTCATTTGATGCTTTCTGTAACATTCAATATTTTTGCCTACAGTCCTTCACTATTAAGTTAAGGATGAATTTTTCTTCAGTTCTTTCAGCTTAAAAAATGTTGAGCATGTTTTTTCCTTTTGGTTTTCCAACGCCAATTCTTTGCAAAGTCCGTTGTATTGCTTGCAACTGTCTTCTTCAACTGCCATTTGAATGTTTCTGTCCACATCTTGTAGCTCCTCATTTCTTCCATTTACTAATTTTTCATCCATATGCTTGAGAGAAGATTTCAGTGTCTCCTCTAATTTCTATTTTGGTCTTTTATTTCTCTCCTGTCTTTTCAATGACCATTTGCCTTCTTCCTGTATGTTCTTCTTGTTGCCATCCCATAGCTTTTCTGGTCTTTGGTAATTAGTATCTAATATATCAAATCTGTTCTTGAGATGGTCTATAAATTTATGTGGGATATATTTTAGGCCATGTTTGGGCTTTCATTGACTTGTTTTAATTTTCTTCAGCGTCAGCCTGAACTTGCATATTAGCAACTGATAGTCTGTTCTATAGTTTGCCACTTGCCTGGTTTTTCTGATGATATTAAACTATTATACCATCACAAATGTTGCCAATTAGATTTCTATGTATTCTATCTGGTGAGAGCCATGTATTTGTTGTTGTTGTTGTTAGGTGTAATTGAGTCAGTACCAACCCATAGAGACCATATGAACAGCAGAACGAAACATTGCCCGATCCTGGACCAACTACACTACTCTTGCCACACTTGAGTCCACCGATGCTGCCACTTGGCCAGTCCATCTCCCTGGGGGTCTTCCTCTTTTTCTCTGACCCTCC
>NW_006424110.1:0-1336 GCF_000296735.1 Chrysochloris asiatica | reverse complement strand
CAGAATCAATGATTTGTTCATTTCAAATACCTTCTTTAGACAGTATAAGAGATGACTATACACATGGACCTCACCAGATGGAATACATAGAAATCAAAAGCTCCATATCATCAGTCAAAACAAGGCCAGGGGACGATTGTGGAACAGATCGTTGATTGCTCATATGCAAATTCAAACTGAAGCTGAAGAAAATGAGAATAAATCCACAAGAGCCAAAATACGACCTTGAATATATCCCACCTGAATTTAGAGATCATCTGAAGAACAGATTTGATATATTAAACGCTAAAGACCGAAGAGATCCGTAATTCTGCCCATTCCAAAGAGAGGTGACCCAATGGAAAGCAGAAATCATTGGTAAATGTGAGTAAAGTTTTACTAAAGGTGATACAGAAATGGCTGCAAGCACACATTGACAAAGAACTTCCAGAGGTTCAAGCCAAATTCAGAAGAGGCCGTGGAATGTGGGATATCATTGCTGATGTCCGAGGGATTTTAGTTCAAAGCAGAGAATATCAGAAAGATGTTTACCTGTGCTTTATTGACTACACAAAACTGACTTTATTGATAGTTTGGATCATGACAAGCTATGGACAAAATTGCGTAGTATGAGTATTCCTGAACACTTAATTGTGCTCATGAGGAATCTGTACATGGACCAAAATGCAGTTGTTCGAACAGAACATGGGAACACTGAATGGTTTAAAATTTAGAAAGATGTGTGACAAGGTTGTATTCTTTCACCGTACTTATTCAACCTGTATGCTGAGCAAAGAATCTGAGAATTGGAGGAGCAACTACTGCTGCCCGTGGGAGGCACTGCAGTCCCTGCTCACCCAGCGCCTGCCCCAGCTACTGGCGCCAACAGTGCCTGGCCTTAGAAACTCCTTGAACAGAAAGTTTCCGGAACAGAACTCTGAACCCATGGGGCCTCAAACTACGCCCAAAGGAACAGCACCTGGGCCTCGGCTACCTGTGCCTTCCTGGCAGCACCCGGGCTTTGGCTACCTGGGTTATATGAAGAAAAATGTGGCATCAGTATTGGAGGAAGACTCATTAATAACCTCTGATATGCAGATGATACAACCTTGCTTGCTGAAAGTGAAGAGGACTTAAAACATTTACTGATGAAGATCAAAGAGCACAGCTTTAGGTATGGCTTACAATCTCAATGTAAAGAAAACAAAAATGCTCACCACTGGATCAATAAACAACATTGTTATCAACAGAGAAAAGATTGAAGTTGTCAACAACTTTATTCTTTTTGGATCAACTATCAGTGCTCATGTAAGCAGCAGTCAAGAAATCAAATGACATATTGCATTAGGCAAATCTG
>NW_006424109.1:0-1367 GCF_000296735.1 Chrysochloris asiatica | reverse complement strand
AACGAGATGGATCGGCCAGGTGGCATCAATGATGGCATCAAGTGTGGCAGCAGTAGTGAGGTTGGCCCAGGATCTGGCATTGTTTCGTTCTGCTGTGCATGGGGTTGCTATGAGTCGGTTCCGACTCGATGGCACCTGACAACAACAACAACAAAAACATACAAAACCAACATCCTATATTACTCTCAATGGAGAGAAACTGAAAGCCTTCCCTCTGTGAACAGGAACCAGACAAGGATGCCCTTTGTCACCATTCCTATTCAATATTGTGGTGGAAATCTTAGCAAGCAAGAGTTATATGGCAAGACAGGGAAATTAAAGGCATCCAAATTGGCAAAGAGGAAGAAAACTTGTCTCTATTTGCAGATGATATGATCCTATATGTAGAAAACCCCAAGGACTCAGTAAAAAAAATCTATTAGACGTCATATGAAGAATCAGCAAAGTGGCAGGATATAAGATCAACATACACAAATCAGTTGGATTCCTCTAAACCAAAAATTACAGCATTGAAAAGGACACTAGGAAAGCAATACCATTTACAATAGCCACCCAAAGGATGAAATATCTAGGAATAAATGTAACCGGAGAAACAAAGGACTTTTACAACAAAAACTACAAAATACTACTACAAGAAACCAAAATAGATGTACAAAAATGGAAGAATGTACCATGCTCCTGAATAGGAAGACTTAACATTACATAAATATTAATACTGCCCAAAGCAATTTACACATATAATGCGATCCCAATCCAGATTCCAACAACATTCTTCAAAGAGATGGAAAAAACAATTATGGAATTTATAGGGGAAGGAAAGAGACCCAGGATAAGCAAAGCACTGCTTAAGAAGAAGAATAAGGTTCGAGGTCTCTCACTCCCCGACTTCAAAATTTACTACACGGCTACAGTGGTCAAAACAGCTTAGTACTGGTACAATGAAAGATACATAGATCAATGGAACAGAATTGAGATTCGATAAATTTGCCCATCTACATACAGCCAAATGATTTTTGACAAAATACCTAAATATATCACATGGGGAGGTGATAGTCTCTTCAACAGACGGTGCTGGCAAAACTGGAAAGTGATACGCAAAAGACTGAAACAAGACCTTCAACTCACGCCTTGTACAAAAACCTACTCAACATGGATTAAAGACCTAAATATGAATACCAGAATTATGAAGGCCATCAATGAAAAACTAGTGACAAATGTGAGGGCACAAATTCAGGGAATACACAGACTACCAAACATTTAAAAAACTACACAAACAAAAGTAAACATAATATATGAGTGGGACATACTAAAAATTAAAAACTTATGTGCATCAAAAGACTTCACCAGAAGAGTAAAAAGGGAACCCA
>NW_006424108.1:0-1351 GCF_000296735.1 Chrysochloris asiatica | reverse complement strand
CAAAGAAAGCTAATACTTCACAACATACCATGAAAATGAAGATCCAAGTAGAACATGGAAACAGTAAAACTAAGAAGAAACTGACAAGAAATAGCACAAAAAATATGAACTCAGCACAAGAATGTATGTAGAACAAAGGAACGAGCAGCACCACAAAAATTAACATAATGACAGCAATTAATTCATACCTATCAATAATTACACCGAATGTCAATGGTTTAAATGCACCAGTGAAGAGACAGAGAATGGCAAAATGGATAAGAAAACAAGACCCTTTCATATGTTACCTGCAAGAGACACACCTTACACAAAAAGACAGAAGCAGACTAAAAGTTAAAGAACAGGAAAAAATATTTACCAAGCTAATTGCAAAAAAAAATTAGCAGGAGTGGCAATACTAATCTCAGGTAAAATAAACTTTAAGGCAAAAACCAGCATTAGAGATAAAGAAGGACACTATCTCATGATTAAAGGATCAATTGAGCAAGATGACGTAACCATAATAAATATCTACGCTCCAAATGAAAGAGCACCAAGATTTGTAAAGCAAACCCTATTAAAATTGAAGAAAGAAATAAACAAATCTACAATAATAGTGGGAGATTTTAATACACCACTTTCGAAAAGGGATAGAACAACCAGAAAGAAACTCGACAAAGATACAGAGGAACTAAACAGCGCAATCAACCAACTTGACCTCATAGATATGTACAGAGTATTCAACCCAACAGCACAATACACATTCTTTTCCGGTGCACATGGAACATTCTCCAGAACTGACCATGTGTTAGGCCACAAAACAAGCCTCCATAAATTTACAAACATCAAAATCCTACAATGTATCTTTTCAGACCACAATGTTATACAACTAGAAATTAACAATTGGAAGACCAAGGATATAAAGCTGAATACATGGAAACCGAATAACATCTTTCTGAAAAGCAACTGTGTAGTAGCAGAAATTAAACATGAACTCACAAAATTCCTAGAAACAAATGAGAAAGAAAACACAACATTTCAAAATCTTGGGGACACAGTGAATGTGGTACTGAGAGGACAATTTATTGCAATAAATGCACACATCCAAAAAGAAGAAAGAACCAAATTAGCACATTAACACAGCATCTATAACAATTAGAAACAGACCAACAAAGGGAACCTACAGTCATCAAAACAAAAGATATAATAACGGTTAGCGCAGAAATAAATGAAATAGAAAACAGAAAAAAACTATAGAAAGAATCAACAGGACAAGAAGCTGGTTCTTTGAAAGGATTAATAAAATTGACAAACCACTGGCAAACCTAACAAGACAAAAGAGGGATAAGACACAAATAACAAGCGTTAGAAA
>NW_006424107.1:0-1387 GCF_000296735.1 Chrysochloris asiatica | reverse complement strand
CAGCAGGTGAGCCCCACATTTACCTGAAGGCATGAAGGCCCTAAAAACTCTCAGACTTTAGAGCTGAGACAAGGACTATTGGAGCTGGAAAGGACGTCTGTCCCAACTCACTATTTTATAGATACAGAAACGGAGTCCTAGAATGGTCAAGAGCCAGGGGACAGTCTAGGTCTGTGAGCCCATGTGTGCACCCCCTCCTCATAGCCCCATTGTCTCTGTGGGGGTCTCCTCTGCTCTCCTGCAGTCCAGGCTAGGGCATGGCCCAGGCTAGTCTATGCATGGTGGTCTGGGGCTGAGGACCAAACTGGGTCACTTCAAATGACAGCGATTTAGTCCCTCACAATTCTGGAGGCCAGAAGTCAGAATTCTGATGTTGGCCGGTTCTTATTTCCTCCAGTCTCCGGAGGATCACCCTTCCTGGCCTCTTCCAGCTTCTGGTAGGCCCTATCTCGGCTCTGTCTTCACATGGCCTCTCTTGTGTGTCTGTCTCTTCTCCTCTTCTTACAAGAACACCAGTCATATTGTATTAGCACTGGTTACGAATGGGGCTGCGAACTGCAAGGTCAGCAGTTCGAAACTACCAGCTGTTCCGCGGTGAGAAAGATGAGGCTTTCTGCTCCCGTGAAGATTTACAGCCTCAGAAACCCTGTACAGGGTCACTATGAGTCGGAACCGACTCCATGGCACATGACCACCACCACTCCAATGTAGCCTCATGTGAGCTTCACTAATGACATCTGCAAAGACAGTCCTTCCAAGCAAGGTACCGTTCACAGGTACTGGAGGGGTTAAGACCTGAGCAGATGTTTTGGAGGAACACAAATGAACCCATAACAGACTTTTTGGAGGTCACCCAGACTAGCAGAATGGAGGTGCAGGGCAGGATACTCACTGTGCGGAAGAATATGAAGCTGGAAAAGAATGATATCCCCCTTTTGCAGACAGAACACTGGGTTTGGAATGTGAGGAGAGAGCCTGGTGTCCGAGGGTACGGCTCGCTCGGGGCCTGCAGTCCGACGGAATTCGGGTCTGGACTCCAGTGAGCCTGTGAGAGTTTGAGAAGAAAGGGGAAGGACCAGGGCCTGTCTCAGAAGGCACATTTGTTCACTGACTGCCCCTTCTCCCTTCCTGTTTAAAATGGGAGGCCCTGCTCATCTTAAGGGTTGTGTCTGTAAAACATTTCTCCTTGCTAAGTGTCCTGTGAGCTCCGAGTACCTCCTGAACATGCTGAGATGGGCGGAGAGACCTCCAAGGTGGCCATAGGAGCCCCTAGTCTGCTACCTTCCTCAAAGAATGCAGTCCACACCCTGGCCTCTCCGACTCTCTTGGGGAGAGCTGGGTTGGTACCCCCTTCCCTGCGCTGAGGCTGCCTGCTTACCTAGGAGGA
>NW_006424106.1:0-1351 GCF_000296735.1 Chrysochloris asiatica | reverse complement strand
GAGGCTTTCTACTCCCATAAAGATTTACACCCTCGGAAACCCTGTACAGGGTCGCTATGGGTCGGAACTGACTCGATGGCACTTAACAACAACAATGATGCAGCAGATTATCGATCCAGAGTGTCCTAGGAATCCCTCCATGAGAGTGTGAAGAGAAGGACACAGCCCTGTTATTTTCTGGGGAGATGTTCCAGACACAGGGAACAATTAGGCTATGAGGCAAATGTTCTAGAGACAGAAATAAGTTAAGTGTGATTAGCATTGTTGTTGTGTGCCATTGAGTTGGTTCTGACTCACAGTGACCCTGTATAGGGTTTCCAAGGAACTACTGGTGAGTTTGAACCATTGATGTTGAGATTAACAGTCTAGTGCTTATACTAGAGTGCTACACCAAAAGAGGTATCTTCCTAACACAAATCAAATCAATTAAATTGACATTGAATGTTCTTTTAAAATTAATGTCTAAGATTTAGGAACTGGTCTTCCAAGCTTCTAATTCGGTCTTTGTCATTGTTTTTATGTTCCTGAGATATCAGGCTCCAGTTCTCTCCCCCAGTGGATTTCTCTGTAATTGCACTAATCCTCTTAAGTATTTAGACAGGCCAACCTTAGTACAGTGAGCTTACATTGCATAGTGAATTTATGTGGACTAAAAAACCCATTACCTATTGACAGTAAGTTAGACAACCAAAACAAGAGTATTACCTCTATACACATTCATTAAAATTCACACCTGAAGGATCTATGACCTAAAATTTGGACACTAACACATTTATAACCATTGCTATTGTTAGTTGTCATAGCAACCCTATGAACAGGAGAACAAAACATTGCCCAGTCCTGGGCATTCCTCACATTATTGTTGTTAAGTGCAGTCAAGTTGGTTAGACTCATATTGATCCTGGATAGTGTTTCTGAGTGAGCCTTGGTAAGTTTGAACTGCCAACCTTTATGTTCAAACGGACCTTGCAGTCCAGTGCAGCACCACCAGGTGCCTTCATATCAGTTCTGACTCAGAGTGACTATGTACAAGAATGAAACACAATCATTGCTATACTTGATTCCATTGTTGCAGTCATTTCTCATCTCAGTAAGGGTCTTCCTCTTTTTTGCTGACCCTCTACTTTATCAAGCATGATGTCCTTCTCCAGGGATTGGTCCTTCCTAATAACATGCCCAAAGTAAATGGCACAAAGTCTCCCTATTCTTAGTTCTAAGGAGAATCTGGCTGTACTTCCAATACAGATTTGTTCGTTCTTCTTGTTGTTGTTGTTAAGTGCCATCGAGTCGGGTCCGACCCATAGCGACCCTGTGCAGGGTTTCCGAGGGTGTAAATCTTTACGGGAGTAGA
>NW_006424105.1:0-1351 GCF_000296735.1 Chrysochloris asiatica | reverse complement strand
AGTTCTTCCATTTGCTTTAGCATCTCTATGCTGGAGAACAAGTTTCAGTGTCTCTTCTGACATCCATTTTGACATTTTTCCTTCCTTTTCTTTCTTTCTTGTCTTCTTAATGACTTTGCTTTCTTCCTGTATGATGATGTTCTTCATGTCATCCCACAGCTCTTCTGGTCTTTGGTCTTTAGTGTTTAATGTATCAAATCTGTTCTTCAGATAATCTCTAAATTCAGGTGGGATATATTCAAGATCATATATTGGCTCTTGTGGACTTGTTATCATTTATTTTCTTCAGCTTCAGTTTGAATTTGCATATGAGCAATTGATGGTATGTTCCACAATCTGCCCCTGGCCTTATTTTGACTGATGATATGGAGCTTTTCCATCGTCTCTTTCCGCAGATGTAGTCAATTTGATTTCTATGTGTCCCATCTGGTGAGTTCCTTGTGTATGTTGTTGTTGTTAGGTGCCATCAAGTCGGTACCGACTCATAATGACCTTATGCACAGCAGAACGAAACACTGCCCGATCCTGGGCCAACCTCATTACTGTTGCCACACTTGAGTCCATCGATTCTGCCACTTGGCCAATCCATCTTGTTGGGGGTCTTCCTCTTTTTCTCTGATCCTCCACCTTACCAAACATGATAACCTTCTCCATAGACTGGTCCCTTCTGACAATATGTTTGAAGTATGAGAGATGAAGTTTGGCCATCTTGGCCTCCAAGGAGCACTCTGGCTGTACTTCTTCCAAAATGGATCTATTGGTTCTTTTGGCAGCCCATGGCACTTTCAATATCCTCCTCCAACATCATAATTCAAAAGCATCAATTCTTCTGTGGTCTTCTTTATTCACTGTCCAGCTTTCGCATGCATATGAGGTTATTGAAAATACCAAGGCTTGGGTCAGGCGCACCTTAGTCCTCAAGCTGACCTCTTTGCTCTTCAACACTTGAACAAGATCTCGTGCAGCAGATTTGCCTAATGCAATACGTCCTCTGATTTCTTGATTGCTGCTTCCGTGAGTGTTGATAGTTGATCCAAGAATGAAGTCCTTGACAACTTCAATCTTGTCTCCATTGATAAGAATGTTGTTTATTGGTCCAGTGGTGAGGATTTTTGTGTTCTTTACATTGAGATGCAATCCATACCAAAGGCTGTGCTCTTTGATCTTCATTAGCAAATGTTTTAAGCCCTCTTCACTTTCAGCAAACAAAGTTGTATCATCTGCATAGTGCAGGTAGTTAATGAGTCTTCCTCTGATCCTGATGCCACATTTTTCTTCATAGGACTCAGCTTCTCGGATGATTTGCTTAGCATACAGGTTGAATAAGTATGGTGAAAGAATACAACCTTGT
>NW_006424104.1:0-1388 GCF_000296735.1 Chrysochloris asiatica | reverse complement strand
CAGCATTTTATTCTACTGCACAAAGGGTCACTACGAGTCAGAACCGACTTGATGGTACATAACAACAGTCCACTGCTGGTAGGAATGCAAAATGGTATGGCTTGTGGAAAATAGTGTGGTAGTTCCTAAAATACACTAAGAATACAACTACCCAGCAATTTTAATCCTAGGCATATAACCAGAAGACTTGAAAGCAGAGACTCAAGCACTTATACACCATTGTTTACTGCAACACTATTCACAATCACCAAAAGGTGGAAACTGTCTAAATACCCATCAGCAGTTGAATGGATCAGGACAACTGTGGCCCATACATACAATGGAATACTACTGAGCCAGGAGCCTTCAAGCCATGAAGAATTTCCTTTAAACTTGGTACTGAACCCAGTCCCAAAAATCAGAAATCACCTTTCAGCCTAACAAAAGACAAGCCTATAAAATAGTTAACAAAACATCTTCGAGGGAAGTGCTCCACAGAACAATCAACCACACAAGACCAAAAAGGCAGTATTTGACCAAAAGCAAAGTTCAGCAGCAAGAAAGAGCAGAGAAAAAAATGGGCAAATGGAAACAGAATACAAGGAAAACGGGAGAGGAGTGCTGGTACAAAGAGGTGACTAACAGTTAGGGAACAAAATACGCATAAAATGTTGAATGGGAAACAAATTTGCTCTATAAAGTTTTATCCAAACCACCACAAAATGTTCTCGAAGAAAAAATGAACTCTTAATATATGCTACAACATGGATGGAACGTGAAGGCACTGTTATCACTGAGTACGTTTTAGTTGGTTCCGACTCATAGTGACCCTGTATAGGGTTTCTGAGGCTGTAAATCTTTATTGGAGCAGAAAGCCTCACCTTTCTTCCACCTAAAGACTTCATGATGAGTAAAGTAAATCAAGCACAAAAGGAAAAAATACTGTATGACCTCACTTCCATAAAAATATAAGAATAAGCAAATGTATAGAGACCAAAGTTTATTAGTAGTATTAGAGGAGAAACAAATGCAGTTATTGCTTACGCAGTTTTACTGTAGGGTGATGCACAACTGCCTCCTTTGACATGAGACCAGAAGAACTGGATGGCGCCTGGCTAGCATCATGGAACATTTTCATCAAATTTCTATAAAAGAATCCTGATCTAATAGGGGAAAATATAGAGGAAAATTCCAAATTCTCATAAACTTGTCTTTCTGGAGCGAGGGAGACTGGATGAACCCATGAAACTATTGCCCTAAGAGAATCTTCAAACCCAAAACCAAACATAACCCCTGAAGTCATCCTTTTTTTTTTTTTTAATTGTGAGTTATGTGGGTTTACATGGGAGAACATCATTTTTACATTCATCCTATCGTATTTCGCTTCATTGCAATGATTACAATCCCCT
>NW_006424103.1:0-1388 GCF_000296735.1 Chrysochloris asiatica | reverse complement strand
TGCATCAATACTAAATTCCTGGGCAACCCACAGAAAGCTTGGCAGTTCAGATCTGTGCAGTCATTCCACAGAAGTCAGTCTTGGTAATCTACATCTATAAAGGTGGCAGCCAGGAGAACCCTCTGGGACAGTTGTACTCTGTCTCTTGGGGTCGCTGTGAGTGGGAATCTACTCAACACCCTATCCTGGGACCCAGGAAATGATTGACTTAGTACATTAAATGCATCTGTCTTAGATAACACCTTCATGGAGACAGCAGTTTACCTACTACCTCTTTAAGATGAATCACACGCCATAATTTTCTCTGTATTTAGCATTGTGTAGCTGTAACAGGTACTGACCGACTCCAGAACCTTCTCATCATCCCCAACACATACCTGGTACCATCAGCATTGCACCACCTTAAGCAAATACTCATCTGTCTTCTACCTATTTTGAACAGTTTACTACATGGAATCTGTGTGTGACTTCTTTTCCAGCACTTCATTTCAAAGTCCATCTGTGTTAGAGCATGTGTCAGAATCGAATTCCTTTTTATGGCTGAATGATGCACCATTGTGTGGTGTCTTTTGTTGTCTATCACTGCTGTGACAGGAATATCATAAGCGGATGGCTTTAACGAAGTTTAGGAGTGCAGGTGCCGGCTCTAGGGGCAAACTTTCTCTCTGTGTCTCCCGGGTCTAGGAGGTTCTTAGCACAGGGTCCTCAGGTCCACTCCCAGTTCTTCTTCTTTGGGGATAGCAGGTTCCTCTGCTCTCTGCTCACTTCTCTCTCCTTTTGTCTCTTGTAAGATAAAAGGAGTTGCAGACCACATTATAACCCAGCTAATTGTAGAGGGTTACTTCATCAATACATATCTGCCACACACCATTGGAATCATGGGCTAGCCACGTTAACACAGACTTTGGAAGATACGATTCAATCAATGACAGATGGAGAGACCTATGTTGTTTATCGTGAGCTGATGGACATCTGAATGTTTACATGTCGAGGCTTTTGTGAAAAGCAACTGCTGTGAACATTTATATGCACGTTTTTATACGGGTGTATGTTTCATTCTGTTGGGCATAGTCATAGGAGTGGAATTTCAGGAGACTGTCTGTTCCCATAAAGATGTAAGCTCTATTGTTGTTGTTAAGTGTCGATGAGTCAATTCCAACTCATAGCAACCCTGTATAGTGTTTCCAAGAAGCAGCTGGTGAGCTTGAACCGCCAAACTTGTGTTTCAAACTGAACTTGCAGTCCAGTGCATTATCCCACAGCGCCACACCAGGACTCCTTAAGCCCTATCTGGTAATGTAGTGGTTACGAATCGGGCTGCGAACCGCAAGGTCAGCAGTTCGAAACTACCAGCTGTTCCGCGGGAGAAAGATGAGGCTTTCTGCTCC
>NW_006424102.1:0-1293 GCF_000296735.1 Chrysochloris asiatica | reverse complement strand
AACAGGAACCAGACAAGGATGCCCTTTGTCACCTCTCCTATTCAAAATTGTGCTGGAAGACTTAGCAAGAGCTATATGGTAAGACAGGGAAATTAAAGGCATCCAAATTGGAAAAGAGGAAATAAAACTCTCTCTGTTTGCACATAATATGATCCTATATGTAGAAAACCTCAAAGACTCAGTAAAAAAGCCACTGGACCTCATTGGAAGATTCAGCAAAATGGAAGGATATAAGATCAACTTGCAAAAATTGGTTGGATTCCTCTGTACCAAAAACAACAACATTGAAAAGGACATTAGGAAAGCAATACCATTTAAAATAGCCACCCAAAGGATGAAAGATTTAGGAATAAATGTAACCAGATAAACAAAAGACTTATACAAAGAAAAGTACAAGAAACCAAAAGAAACTTAAAAAAGTGGAAGAATGTACCATGCTCCTGCATAGGAAGGCTTAACATTGTGAAAACATCAATACTGCCCAAAGCAGTTTACACATATAATGAAATCACAATTAAGATTCCAACAATATTCTTCTAAGACATGGAAAAAACAATTACAAACTTCATGTGGAAAGGAGAGAGACCCAGGATAAGCAAAGCAATGCCTATGGAGAAGAATAAGGTTAGAGGCCTCTCACTCCATGAGTTCAAAATTTATTACATGGCTGCAGTGGTCAGAACTGCTTGGTACTGGTACAATGAAAAATACATAGGTCAATGGAACAGAATTGATAATCCAGAAATTAACCCATCTACATACAGCCAATTGAATTTTGACAAATGACCTAAATATATCACATGGGGAGGTGATAGTCTCTTCAAAAGATGCTGCTGGCAGCACTAGAAAACGATATACATAAGACTGAAACAAAACATTCACCACATACCTTATAAAAAAAAAAAAAAACAACTCAACATGGATCAGAGACCTAAATGTGAATCCCAGAAATATTAAGGCCATCAATGAAAAAATAGGGACAAAAGTGATGGCATTTTGTCAGGGAATACACAGACTACCAAACTTTTAAAAAACTACACAAACAAAAGTGGACAAAGTAGATGAGTGGGACATATTAAAAATTAAAAACTTATGTGCATCAAAAGACTTCACCAGAATAGTAAAATGAGAACCCACAGAATGGGAAAAAATCTTTTGCAATGAACCATCTGACAAGGGACTTATTTTTAAAATATATAGGAAACTACAACACCTCTATAAAAAAAAAAGACAAATAACCCAATTAAAAAATGGGCAGAGGACATGAACAGACACTTCACCAAGGAGGAGATC
>NW_006424101.1:0-1388 GCF_000296735.1 Chrysochloris asiatica | reverse complement strand
ACGGGAGAAAGATGAGGCTTTCTACTCCCGTAAAGATTTACACCCTCGGAAACCCTATACAGGGTCGCTATGGGTCGGAACCGACTCGATGGCACATATCATCAACAACAACAAGTTCTCTCACAGCGGGGAGTGATGGAAGCAACCCTCTGATTCAGTTATAGCATGCCTAAACTGAGTTGATCCGCCTTCCCATCACAAAGGTGCTTTGACAATGCCAACTAGTTGGCTCCAACTCATGGCAACCCCATGTGTGTCATAGTAGAATTATACTCCCTAGCATTTTCAGTGACTGACTTTTCAGAAGTAGATAACCAGGACTTTCTTCCCAGGCTGGACTTGAACTGACAACCTTTTGGTTAGCAGGCAAATGCATGAATAATTTGAACCTTACAGGAACTTCCATAGAGACTTTAGAAAAACTGAATGTCTTTCTGGGTGTGGGTGTGGAGAATGTTGGTGGTGATATGAGACTAAGGGAATAAATGTGGAGTGTGTGAATATTTAGCAACAAGGTGGTCATGGGGAGCAGAATGGGAAGGAAAAAAACCCTTATTTTTTACCCACTCATTTTATGAAGCCCTCATGGGCTTCATGAAGGAAACAAGACTAAGACAGACATTAACAGCGAGAACACAGTCATCTCCAACTGTTGGACTTCTGCTAAATCAAGGGACCTAGTTAAAATCTGAATGTGTTGCTTGTCTCTCTTTGCAACCAAGATTTTCAAAGGGCTATACATTTGCAAAGTCATTGAAGGATAATACATTGTTTAAAGTTTTGTGGCCATCTCTGATTATACTTCTCCATTTCTTCTTCTTCTTTTTTTTTTTTTTTTAATGTCTTTTCTCTAGGGTGAGAGGAAATTAAGATAAACCTATGGAGACTTTCTACCAGCAGCTATCATTTATGGCAAGTGTTTTAAAAAACAGCACTGTTGGAAGTGAGCAAACAGTTCTGAAGAGCCCAGGAAGAATCAAAATAATGTAACAGGTGAAGACTTCTGTAAAGCTGCCCTCTCTTAGGAAGTGTACGTTTTCTATGTACCAGGCTCTGAGCATGGTGCTGGCTGTACAACCACAAAGTTTCCTCCTTCGCTAAGTTTATCAATCTAGTAAAGGTGAACAGGAAGTATTATGTACAGTGCGTTGGATGCATCTTACTTAATAAGTGTTGCAAAGCAGCTTTTACCGGCTTTACAGCTCAGTTCAATTTAATTCAATTCTCCCTGGCCTGAGCAACATGGGGAAGGGACAAGTTCTGATTTTGTCTTTCAAACTGTAGATTTTAGTCCTGATTCTGCTCATAACAATCTAGACTCTGTCTCTCCATAATGAAAGGAACCTATGATGTTCCTTTCAGTGTTTATTATTATTATTATATTTATA
>NW_006424100.1:0-1333 GCF_000296735.1 Chrysochloris asiatica | reverse complement strand
GAAGGACACTATCTCATGATCAAAGGGTCAATTGAGCAAGACGACATAACCATAATAAATATCTACGCTCCCAATGAAAGAGCACCAAGATATATGAAGCAAACCTCACTAGAATTGAAGAAAGAAATAGATAAATCTACAATTAGAATGGGAGATTTTAATATGCCACTCTCAAAAAGGGACAGAACAACCAGAAAGAAACTCGACAAAGTTACAGAGGAACTAAACAACACTTGACCTCATAGATATATACAGAGCATTCAATCCAACAACAGCACAACATACAGTCTTCTCCAGTGCGCATGGAACATTTTCCAGAATTAACCAGGTCACAAAGCAAGCTTCCATAAATATACAAACATCAAAATTCTACAGAGCATCTTCTCAGACCACAATGCTATAAAACTAGAAGTCAACAATAAGAAGACCAAGGAAATAAAGTAGAACTTCGAGCAGCAAGAACTTCGAGCAGCGAGAACCGGAGTCCTGGTGTGGTGCTGTGGGTTAATACGCCAGACTCCAAGGCCGTTTTAACTGCAAGGAGCAGAAAGCCTCATCTCTCTCCCACAGAGGGCCTGGTGGATTCAAGCTTCTGACTGCGGGGTTCAAAGCCAGATTCTTAACCACTATACTACCAGGCCTTACTCCTTGAAGATGGCGGATTGGGTAGACGTGTAGTGAGGAGCTCCGACAACAACAACACAGAATACCGGGACACAAGGGCTCACGAGATGGTGTTGGAATTCTGAAACAAATATAAAGGTATGTTTGGAGGATCGGAGAGTTTACAGCTAGGGAATTTGAAGGGAATACAGAAATCCATTGTTTTCTGGATCAAGACACTCAGCTGTTCCCAGAGTCACCATCTTGGGAGAGAATATCTTGATTGTATCAGGATTGATAGTATCAGGAGAGAACATCTTGATTGTATCTTGATTATATCAGGATTATATCAAGATTAACATCAAAATTTAAAGTGACAGTATCAACATAAAACCAAACGGCCACCACTCGTCTGTCTGTCTTGCTGTGGTGGATTGAGTTGCTGTGATTCAAAGGGTCACCCATAGTGGACAGGTTTCAGATGAGTATCTAGACAAAGACAGACTATGAAGAAAGAGTGACAAACTACTTCCGAATTGCTAGTCACTGAAAACTCTATGAATAGCAGAGAAACACTGTCATATACAGAACCAGAAGGTAGGAAGGCACTTAGAATGCGACTGGGGAAAAAAATGGCTCCTCAAAGTAGAGTTGACCATGATGACATGAATAGAGTTAACCTCGGGGGAGAAAAGCACACAGAACCTTCATTTGCTGTTGGGCCACAACT
>NW_006424099.1:0-1342 GCF_000296735.1 Chrysochloris asiatica | reverse complement strand
AGTATGTTTTTTTATGTATATTCTCGAGAACAACAAAATAACAAAATTAAAAAAAAAAAAAAAAAGTTGGAAAACTAAAGCTGAATTTCTGGTCACATCCACAGGTCACGTTGCTGCTGGCCAGGCCTTAGACTTGGATCTGACCCTGGTTCCAGTGGCTTTCCCCATTTGGCCCCTCCAGTGTGATGAGGAAGGGCTGTCTGCCAACACCAAGGCCAGAGTTCTCTGGGCTGGTTGGTGGGAGCTCTGTTTGTTAATCTTTTGCAAGCTCTAGCCAGAGGCTACATGCTGGGCAGCTATTTTGGTCCTTGGCAGCTTCAGGTAGAATTCTGAAAATCTGAGAGCTGTCTGGCCTGGCCGTGGGAGTCATATACAAGCCAAGTAGGAGACAAGGACAGACCTAAACACACCCAAACCCAGACATATAATAAGTACCTGATGCAGGCTGAGGAGTCGCTGGGTGGGGCCAACAGTGCTCAGCTGCAGGTTTTAGGGTCCAGTCTACCCAGAGCTGCCCCAACTGGCGATCTATTTCTGAAAAATTAACCATTGACAAGCCTGTGGCGCAAGAACGTTCTTCTCTGATACACATGGGGTCTCCAGGAGTCAGGGTTGACTTGAGGGCGACTGCTTTGGTTTTGGGGGGGTTTGCAGAATATAAGCATTTTGGGATGTCAGAAGTCACAGAAGAGTTTCACATTCACAATTGCTCTGGCAGATAATCTGGGAGAACAAATGATGCCAGCCAGGGTCAGGGTGATGGGAGTAGACTGAGAATCACCCACTGCAGCTAGCAGTGACTGGAGAGAAAGGTGAATGTCCCCTGGGCCCCAACCACAACACTTCAATTGTGTCCTTCTTTTTAAAACTTGCAGAAGTCTTAGAAGGAGGGGCTATTCGGATCCCATTTTGCAAGTGAGGAAACTGAGGCTCAAAGAAGCTAAGCCGCATGGTCCAGGTCACAGATAAGTAAGTATCCTGGTGGTTACTGTTTGTTGTTGTTGTTGTTAGGTGCCACTGAGTCGGTACCAACTCAGAGCAACCCTATGCACAACAGAACGAAACACTGCCCAACCCTGGGCCAACCTCATAATCCTTATTATGTTTGAGCCCATTGATGCTGCCACTGTGTCAATCTTGTTGGGGATCTTCCTTTTTTTCTCCAACCCTCCAGTATACCAAACATGATATCCTTCTCCAGTGACTGGTCCCTCCTGACAACATATCTGAAGTATGAGGGATGAAGTCTGGACATGCTGGCTGCCAAGGAGCACTCTGGCTATACTTCCAACAGAGATCTGTTTGTTCTTTTGGCAGTCCATGGTGCTTTCAGTATTCTCCT
>NW_006424098.1:0-1388 GCF_000296735.1 Chrysochloris asiatica | reverse complement strand
TAAGAGTAGAGTTTTACTAAAAGTAATACAGAAACAGCTACAAGCATACATTGACAAAGAACTTCCAGAGGTTTAAGCCAGATTCAGAAGAGGTCGTGGAATGAGGGATATCATTGCTGATGTCCAATGGATCTTGGCTGAAAGCAGAGAATATCAGAAAGATGTTTACCTATGCTTTATTGACTATGCAAAAGCGTTCTGATTTTGTGGATCATGACAAACTGTGGACAACATTGCAAAGTATGAGTATTCCTGAACACCTAATTGTGTTCATGAGGAATCTGTGCATGGACCAAGAGACAGTTGCTCGAACAGAACATGGGAACACTGAATGGTTTAAAATTAAGATTAATTTTAAAATTAAATTAATTTAAAATTCGAAGTGTTTACTCATTTTATATATGAGAGAGAGAGAGAGCGAGCATGAGCGAACTCTGGTAGCATAGTGGTTACGAGTCGGACTGCGAACCACAAGGTCGGCAGTTCGAAACTACCAGCTGTTCCACGGGAGAAAGATGAGGCATTCTACTCCTGTAAAAATTTACAGCCTCGGAAACCTGTACAACATATATATATGTAAAATGGCACACGGTTTTTTAGTTCCGTCTGCATATTGGGAAATTCTGTGTGTTGTATGTGATGGGACATGCACGCATGTGATGGGAATAGCTGGCCACCCAAATACAGAAAGCAAAATTCTAAGAAGAATGTATTCTATAAGGTTATGAGATAAAGGAAGATAAAATGCTAAGGAGGCGTGTTTAAATATTCAGGGCTTCAGCTAAAGATCTAACTACTAAGATCAAAAGAGTTATTTAAATAAAAGTTGTACAGACATATTTTTTTACTGTATTAGTAAGGTACCTTTTGAAGTTGCCCATCAATAAAGTATTTGTTCAAAATGCCTGCACCTAAATTTTTTTCTCTAAATTTCCATTTTGACTTTGGCATTATTTTTAATTGATGTTGTTAAGTGCTGTCCAATCTCTTCTGACTTGTAGTGGTTCCGACCCATAGCAAACCTGAAGTGGTCATCAGCTTCTATAAAGATTACAGCCTTAGGAAACCAGTGGGGCAGTTCGTCTCTGTCCTATAGGGTTGTTGTGAGTTAGAATCAACTTAATGGCACCAGGTTTTGGGATTTTGGTAAAATTTTATCCTTGAAGAAGTGTTCATATAGCTTTCACTACCTCTTAGTACTAGGAAGTTTTTTCTTACAGTAGCCTAAAATCTTAACACCCATGGACTTTTCACTTAATCATTTGGTATGGTTTCATAAAATTCATATCTAATTTGTAACAGTTCTTCAAATATTTGAGGACAAAATAAACAGTTACCAGGTCTTCCTGGGTAAGAAGGCCTTGTTCCTTCAGCTCTTCCTCTCATTT
>NW_006424097.1:0-1388 GCF_000296735.1 Chrysochloris asiatica | reverse complement strand
AGCCAATGTCCAAGTTGCCCATCCCTGTCTACTCTGTGTGTGGAGGGGGTGGGAATGATTCTTGCTGTAAGGACTTGTTCCCTCTTTTGAGCTACTGCATCCATAGGTATAGGTTAAGTTCATTAAATTGTATGGTTTTTTTTTCCTCTTCTTTTTACTTCTGGTTGAGCTCTGATCATCCAGTCACTGAAGCCAGGATAAGTGGGTATTATCTGCAGTTGTGGGTGTTCTTATGCATGTGCCCTCTCTTCTTATCAGCTGGATGCTTCACTCTCCACTCTAGTCCTCTGTGGCTATGTCACTGACTCTGGGCCCAAGAGTCCCCAGGTCTTGCCACACTGCTGGCCAACCAGGTCTTCACCCAGGTTCACAGAAGTCTATTGAATGTTGTAGGGTTTAGCTCACCGCTTCATTGCTGTTTTTCCCTCAATTCCCCTTATCAATGTCTAGCGTGGTCACCAATCACAGCGTGTATTCCCATTAAGTCTTAGTCTTGGAAGGAAGTTTGCACTGAGGGGACCCGACCACTTGCCTTGATGTTTCCTGGGCAAGCAAGTTGCTTGTTCTTATAGTAACAGTCGGTCTGCCTATGCTGTTTTATATTTTTCCTGTCAGTCTTTCTTTCAAGAAGTATCTTCTGTTCTTCTAGCCACTCCAGGTTGGTCTGCTTGTCCTTTCAAGTTGGAATTTCCCATCTCTGGAGCTCTGGATGTGGTTCAGGCTTCCACCTATAGTCTTGTGTATTGCAAAGGCTCTGCAGGAAGCCTCCTTCACTGGGCACGTTGTAGCCCTATTTTAGGTATTCCAATCAGTTATAGGCAGAAGATGGACTTACAAGCTTTCTATGGTGATGCTTTTCGCTATTCCTTTCTCTCCCCCCTCCAGTGTCTATTTTGTAATATAATGCAAGGAAAACCAAGTCAAATACCTTCTTTAGACATCATAAGAGACAATTATACACATGGACCTCACCAGATGGAATATGCAGAAATCAAATTGGCTACATCTGTAGGAAGAGATGGTGGAAAAGCTCCATATCATCAGTCAAAACAAGGCCAGGGGCAGACTGTGGAACAGACCATCAATTGCTCAAATGCAAATTCAGATTGAAGCTGAAGAAAATGAAAACAAGTTCATGATATGACCTTGAATATATCCCTCCTGAATTTAGAGATCATCTGAAGAACAGATTTGATACATTAAACATTAAAGACCGAAGACCAGAAGAGTTGTGGGATGACATCAAGAACACTATACAGGAAGAAAGCAAAAAGTCATTAAGAAAACAAGAAGGAAGGAAAAGGTCAAAATGGATGTCAGAAGAGACACTGAAACTTGTTCTCCAGCATAGAGATGCTAAAGCAAATGGAAGAAATGAGGAGGTCCAA
>NW_006424096.1:0-1353 GCF_000296735.1 Chrysochloris asiatica | reverse complement strand
CCTGTACAGGGTCGCTATGGGTCGGAACCGACTCGACGGCACTTAACAACAACAACAACAACATAGTGACAAAAGTACTCCTTTAGACTTGCTTAGGAAGCAGCTTTCTTTCTTCTTTTACTTTCAGCATTTATTCTTTGTTTGAATGACAGTCTTGAGAAGCAACTCTCCCTTTATTAAAAAAAAAAAAATCCACATAATTTAGAGAACTAAAAAAAAATTAATTACAAATAAATAATGAAACTATTGAATAAAATGTTGCTGTTGTTGCTGTTAAGTGCCATTGAATCAGTTCAGCTCAATGGGTTTGAACTGCCTGTCCAGTGCTTATTATGTCAGGAGACATAATGTTTGGTTGTGCCAGCCATAATAAGATTAAGTATACTAACAGACATAAATGAGTAAGAAAGGAAGTTCTTTCTACACTAGAAAGACAATTAAGAAATGCAGAAGGAAATACCAAAACCAATTTGATGACCACTATGGTATTGTAGGATCAGCACTGCACTGCAAACCATGAGGCTGGCAGTTCAAACCCACCAGGTACTCCCTTGGAAACCGTATACAGCGTTGCTATGAGTCAGAAATGACTCAACAGCGCTTAACAACAACAACAAGAGTAACAGCAATAATTTTTTATAGAATCATCAATGATAATAAAAACAGTAGGTGAAAGCTTAAGAAGCAACAGGATATATTTACATAGTCTTGAAATATCTTCTGACCAGACACCATTAATTAAAAAGGAAAAAACAGTAATTTTACAGTGGAAAAACCTGGCACATATTGCTTTAATAAATTGATAAAACAAAAATCACCAATAATAAGACAGATCAACAGCATGCTTCTCCTGAAATAATGCACTAGAAAACACAGCTTTTCTAAGAAAAGTGTCCAACCTGAATCTAAGAAAACATTATTATTGTTGCCAGTTGCTGTAGAGTCAATTCCCATTCAAGGTGTGCAGACTAGAACTGCTCCATAGGTTTTCAAGGCTGTGACCTTTTGGAAGTAGATCATCAGGCCTCTCTTCCAAGGAGCTTCTAGATGGGTTTCAGCTACCAACCTTTTATCTAATGTTTTTATAAGGAGCTATCCAGGAGCTCCTTAAAAAAAAAATTAGATAAAATAACTGGCTTGACACAGAGGACTAGAGTGGAGAGTGAAGTGTCCAGCTGATAAGAAGAGAGGACATAGGCACAAGAACACCCACACTTGCAGATAATACCCACTTGACCTGGCTTCAATGACTGGATGATCTGAGCTCAACTAGAAGAAGAAAGAAAGGGAAAAAAAGAGTAATCTCATACAATTTGATGAACTTGACCTACACCTATGGATGCAGTAGCTCAA
>NW_006424095.1:0-1384 GCF_000296735.1 Chrysochloris asiatica | reverse complement strand
AAAAATGCCTGTAATTCCTCAGCAATTTGATCTTTTAAAAAAACCGAGTTCAGAATGTTGAAATATAAGATCTTATGTTTGTTCAAAGGCTGTCTGTCTGCTAGATAGAGGTTTGCTATGTGTGATTTCGCCCCTTTTCCCCCGAGACTGCCCTACCTGAGCTGCCTGGTCAGGGGAGCGCTGAGCCCAAACTTTTTAACTGCTTCAAAAAATTTTTTAAAGAATTTTTTCTTTCAGTTCTTGAAAGTAGTGCTTTAAGACAGAACCCAGTCTCAATCTTCATAAATAGAGTGTTATGAGTTGAAGTTGTTGTTGTTGTAAAGTGCCATCAAGTTGTTTCCAACCCTTAGCAACCCTATATAATGTTTCTGAGGAGTTTGACTCCTGACCTTGTGGCCTAAAGTCCAGTGGTGATTCTACAGTGCCATACCAGGAGTCCATGGATTGAACTGTATCCCTCTAAAAGATACATTGAAGTCTGAACCCCCACACCTATGAGCATGATCTGGTTTGAAACTAGAGCGTTTGAAGATGTAGTCAGTTAAACTAGCATGAGGTCACACTGGAATAGGTAAACTCTAATCCAATAGGATTGATGTCCTTAGAAAAGAGAAGACACACAGAGACAGAGTGGAAATAGTCACGAGACGACAAAAGCAGAGATCAGAATGTTGTATCCACACGCCAAGGAATCACCAGAAATCGGGAAAGAGCTATGGTACAGGCCTTCTGAAGGAACCAACATGGCCGACACCTTGATTTTGTGCCTTTAACTTCCAGAAAAGTGGCATAATATATTTCTGTGTTTTTGTGAAGTGCCATCGAGTCGATTCTGACCCATAGCGATCCTGTATAGGGGTTCCAAGGAGCAGCTGGTGAGCTTGAACTGCAGACCTTGCAGTTCAAACAACTTTGCAGCCTGGTGCATTAACCCACAGAACCACATCAGGACTCCAAGGTGGGATTAGGGTGGGTTATATCTCAAGTCACAAGAGGATGTGATTCAAGTCTTATTGTTGTTGTTAGGTGCCATTAAGTTGGTACCAACTCATAGCGACCTTATGCACAGCAGAACAAAACACTGTCCCATCCTGGGCCAACCTCACTACTGTTGCCACGCTTGAGTCCATCGATGCTGCCACTTGGACAACCCATCTTGTTGGGGATCTTCCTCTTTTTTTCTGACCCTCCACTTTACCAAACATGATATCCTTCTCCAGTGACTGGCCACTCCTGACAATATGTCCGAAGTATGAGAGACCAAGTTTGGCAGTCTTGGCCTCTAAGGAGCACTCTGGCTGTGCTTCTTCCAAAATGGATCTATTGGTTCTTTTGGCAGTCCATGGTACCTTCAATATTCTCCTCCAACACCATAACTCAAAAG
>NW_006424094.1:0-1392 GCF_000296735.1 Chrysochloris asiatica | reverse complement strand
TCAACTAAGAAGAGAAGGACTAAGAGCTGGTGGCCAGGAGCAGACTTGCAGAATGTGCCTTTTGGAGATGTAAATTATTATATATGCCTGAGTGGGGTTTTTTGTTTGTGTGTTTTTTAAAAAGCTAAAGTGGATTGAGAGAAATACTGTTAACTGATGGTACGTGGAGGGGATTATAATCAATGTGATGAAACAAGGTATATGATTTGTTGAATGTAAAACTGATGCTATACCCTGTAAACTTTCACTCAATCCACTAGATCCAGAGGGTGTGGAGGAAGGTAGAATCTCCACTGAGTAGTATCCAATCTTTCTAGGTGGGGCTGATGAAATGAAATGCGGATAGGTCTCTTGTGATACAATAGTGAATAATTAATTGTTATCAGGACTGATTGTGAGGGTTTGAAATGTAAAGGTAGACGTTTTGTAGCAAGGAGGGGAGTGATTAACTTTTCAGTCTAGGAGCGGAGGTCACTGGGACCATGAAGGGAGAAGAGCGGAGAGCGGGACCCTACCCAGAGAAGCAGTGATGCCTGAGATGGGGGCAAAGACGATGACATGGAGAGATGCAGAAGCTGGGGGCTTTGGACACAGGGAGGGAGTGGGGCTGTGAACGGGGGGCAGGCTTGTAGTGTATACCCTTTGGTTGGCTGATGATGCATGGAGGAGATTGTAACCATGGCAATGAAACGATATATGATAGGATGAATGTACAGCTAATGTTCTCCCATGTAAACTATCACAATAAAATATTAAAAGAAAAATAAAACAGATAATGAGAGGCTTAATGGCAGATTAGGGAGACGTGCAATGCAAAGCTCTGCCAACAACAACACTGAATACTGGACAAAGCAAGTTTAGGGGACTGTCCCAGGGTTTTCAAAGAACAGCTGGTGAGCTTGAACCTCTGATCTTATAGTTCAAACGACTTTGCAGTCTGACGCATTAGCAAACAGAGCACACCAGGACTAAAATAATACATATGCTAAAAATGATATAAATCATAAATGTCAAATATAATGAATGATTGTAAAATAAAACCCCGTATGTTGTTGTTATGTGCCGTGGAGTCGGTTCTGACTCAGTGACCCTGTACAGGGTTTCCGAGGCTGTAAATCGGTATGGGAGCAGAACACCTCATCTTTCTCCCACAGAACAGCTGGTAGTTTCGAAGTGCTGACCCTGAGGTTAGCAGGCCAATTTGTAACCACTTGCTACCAGAGCCCCTTAAGATCCCATATGTTGAGAACAAACAAGATGGCAGATGGGATGGAAGTGCAGTAAAGAAGTTCGCCAGCAACAACACAGAATACCCGACCAAGCAGGCTCAGGGAATGGTACCAGAATTCTGAACCACATATAAAGGAATATTTAGAAGGTTAGAAGGCTTAC
>NW_006424093.1:0-1381 GCF_000296735.1 Chrysochloris asiatica | reverse complement strand
TAAAGATTTACACCCTCGGAAACCCTGTACAGGGTCGCTATGGGTCGGAACTGACTCAACGGCACTTAACAACAACAACAATAATACATAGAGAGAGAGAGAGAGAAGACAGAGAGAGTCTGCACTTTTGTGTCCTGGTGTGACATCTGTAGATTAAGCACTAGACTACTAACTGCAAGGTCAGTGATTCAAACTTACAAGTGACTTCTTGGAAACCCTATACATTATGAGTCAAAACAGAACAAGTTTTTGGTCTTAAGTGCCACTGAGTTGGTTCCTACTCATTGCAACTCTATACAAGGTTTCCAAGGAAAGGCTGGTGGATTTGAACTGCTGAGCTTTTGGCTAGCAGTTCTTACCATAGAGCACCACACCAGAATTCCTATGAAACAAAAAGGATTAAAAATCAATTAGGAAATATGGTTCAAGGTGTACCAGGATATTTTTATTTCACTGTCATTTTTGGCAGTAATTTGTTTATATAATTGCAAATATACTGGCTTAAGCAGCATTGTCAATGAAATATTCTATCAGCATTAGAGGCTTTCCATGCACATTTGAACATATTATTCTTTGCCAATTTATACTTCCTTTTTAAAGAAGAGTACAATTCATGATGGGCACTTTTGGAATCAGACCATGGTCCATGGTTCTAGGATCAAACTAAAGTTAAACTGAGAAAACAAAATGAACATAAGTTGTCAGAAAGCAAAAAAATATATTTTTTCTGTAAGTAAATTCAAGAAAAATTGTGATAATTTGTATTTTGATCAATTTTATGGGATATTTAATTGAAATAAGAAGATTTTAAAATTATCATTTGGAACTTGTTTCTTAACTGAGTTTAAAAAAAAAATCTAGTTAGCTATTTATAAGTGCCAACTCATAGCAACCCTCTATAGGGTTTCACAGGAATGGCAGGTGGATTTGAATTATTGTGGTTAGCAGTCAGTCTAGTGTTTATCCTACCCCACCACACTAGGACTTCTTTTTATTTTATAACCTTGTTTATAGTATTGAATAACATAAAGTTTCAGCTTTGATGCTAATAATTTCACTTTGACAAAATTTAAAGTAAGTTCATTAATTAATTTTTCACTATATATTGTTGTTAAGTAACTGCAATACAGCACTGGAAGTTCTAGGAAAGAATACAGAATGCATTATTACAATTCCATGTTATTTTTAGGAAGGATTTTGAATAGAGAAACAGAATCAGTATTATATATATGTGCGCACACGCACACTCATGCACACAGGGGGTCTTCAAAAATTCATGAGAAAATGAAATTAAAAGATAGTGGAATTTTTCCATGAACTTTGAAACCTCCTTCCATGTGTGTATATATGTATATATACAAGGAGCTCTGTTAGCGTAGTG
>NW_006424092.1:0-1279 GCF_000296735.1 Chrysochloris asiatica | reverse complement strand
AACAACAACCTCCACAAGGAGCTCTGGTAGCATAATGGTTACAAATCGGGCTGCTAACTTCAGGGTCAGCAGTTCAAAACTACCAGCTGCTCCACGGGATGAGGCTTTCTGCTCCCGTAAAGATTTACAGCCTCAGAAACCTTGTTTCAGGGTCGCTGTTGGTAGGAACCGACTCGATGGCACTTAACAACAACAAGTCAAGTTCTGAATATCAAGCCATCGAGGCTAGGTCAAATGGGTACTATCTGCAATTTTGAGTGTTCTTGTGTGTCTCCCCTCACTTCATATCAGCTGGATGCTTCACTCTCAGCTCTAGCCCTCTGTGGCTATGTCCTTGTCCATGGGCTCAGGTATTCCCAGGTCTCACCACACTTTGCACCAATCAGCCCTTCCTCTTCTCTCTCTCATCTCCATGTCATTGGGTGTCAATGGACCATGGTTGAACTCAGCCCATTTCTTCATTGCTGCCTTTTCCCCTCTTCCAGTCACCAGTAGACCAATGTGGTTGCCAGCAAGCTTAAATGCCTGCTCATGTGTTCCCTTTGAGTATCAGTCTTAGAGGGGTGTTTGTCCTGAGGGGACTTGATTTCTTGCCTTGATGGCTTCCTAGTAAACAGTTGCTTATTCTTGTAGTAGCCAGTCATACTGCGATTTTTGTTTTGGGTTTTTCCTGATGATCTTTCTTTAAAGATGTATCATCTGTCGCTTTAGCTGTTCCAGGCTGGTCTACTTGTCCTTTCTAGTGGGAATGTCCCATCTCAGAAGGTTCTGAATGGACTCAGGATTCTACCTAAGGTCCTATACTCTACAAAGTCTCTGCAAGAGTCCTATTTCACTGGGCAAGTTCTAGAACGCCTTTTAGGTATTCCAGTCAGTTATAGGCTGAAGAAGACCTTACAAGTTTTCTGTAATCATGTTTCCCAACATTCCTTTCTATCCCACTCAAGTGTCTATTTTACAATAGTAGGTGTGGGAAACCAATATTCAAAAGACAGTCAAGCATCTTAGTATTGTTGCTCCTCTTCAAACCATGGCTAAATCCCTGTATCACAGAGCCCTGTTGTTCCAAGGTTGAACATGCATCCCTATTCACCTCTGTCCCAGTTAGCCCATACAAACCCTTCTCAGTGTTCCCCTATGTACCTTGTTCTTCCTCCCCCTTCTTGTATTGCCCACCCCAACACCCGAACTATAATGTGTCTGCCCTTACCTTGCTCTCTACCATAGCCTCTCTCCACCTCTCCCTAAGCCCCCTTCCCTAACGCTACTGTTGTGGTTA
>NW_006424091.1:0-1386 GCF_000296735.1 Chrysochloris asiatica | reverse complement strand
AAAAAAACTATAGAAAGAATCAACAGGACAAGAAGCTGGTTCTTTGAAAGGATTAATAAAACGGACAAACCACTGGCAAAACTAACAAAAGAAAAGAGGGAGTGAACACAAATAACTCGCATTAGAAGCCACATGGGTGAAATCACAACCGAGCCAAAAGAAATCAAAAGGATAATAACAGAATACTATGAAGAATTGTACTCCAACAAATTTGAAAACTTAGATGAGATGGACACATTTTTAGAAAAAATATGACCTACCTAAACTTACACAGAATGAAGTCGAAAACTTGAACAAACCCATAACAAATTAAGAAAATTGATCATGTAACGAAAATACTCCCCCATCAACAAAAGTCCAGGCCCAGATGTCTTCACGGGTGATTTCTAACAAGCATTCAGGGAAGAAGTGTCACCAATTCTACTCAAATTATTCCAGAATATAGAAGAGAATGGAAAACTCCCTAATACATTTTATGAAGCAAGCATAACCCTCATTACCAAAACCAGGGAAGGACATCACTAAAAAAGAAAACTATAGACCAATATCCCTCATGAACATAGATGCAAAAATTCTCAACAAAATCCTAACCAACAGAATCCAACAGCACATCAAAAAAAACAAAAAACAAAAAACAAAATCATGACCAAGTGGGTTTCATAAAAGGGATGCAAGGATGGTTCAACATAAGAAAAACAATGAACACAATCCATCATATAAGTAAGAAAAAGGAAAAGAACCACATGATCATATTGATTGACTCAGAAAAGGCATCTGACAAAAGCCAACATTCACTCCTGATAAAAATACTCAACAAAGTAGGAACTGAAGGGAAATTCCTCAACATAATCAAGAGCATATATACAAAACCAACAGCCTACATCACTCTCAATGGAGAGAAACTGAAAGCCTTCCCTCTGCGAACAGGAACCAGACAAGGATGCCCTTTAACACCAATCCTATTCAATACTGTGCTGGAAGATTTAGCCAGAGCTATATGGCATGATAGAGAAATTAAAGGCATCCAAATTGGCAAAGAGGAAGTAAAACAATCCTTATTTGCAAACTATATGATCCTATATATAAAAAATCCCTAAGACTCAGTAAAAAAAACTACTGGACCTCATTGAAAGAATCAGCTAAGTGGCAGGATACAGATCAACATACAAAAACCAGTTCAATTTCTCTATAGCAACAACAATAGCGCTGAAAAAAGAACCAATAGATCTGTTTTGGAAGAAGTGCAGCCAGAGTCCAGAGTGTTCCTTGGAGGCCACGATGGCCAAACTTGGTTTCTCATACTTTGGACATGTTGTCAGGAGGGACCAGTTGCTGGAGAAGGATATCGTGTTTGCTAAGGTGGAGGGTTAGAGAAAAAGAGGAAGA
>NW_006424090.1:0-1381 GCF_000296735.1 Chrysochloris asiatica | reverse complement strand
GATGTGGTGAAAAATGTGAATTTTTCATTACAGACTAGTAAGTAAACAAAATTAATACTGTGTTTATCTTGCATATTTGGTAATCAAGCATTGCTGCCAACAGAGTCCCCTGTTGTTGTTGTTGTTGTTGTTATGTGCCGTGGAGTCGGTTCCGACTCATAGCAACCCTGCACAGGGTTTCCGAGACTGTAAATCTTTACAGAAGTAGAATGCCTCATCTTTCTCCCGCAGAGAGACTGGTAGTTTCGAACTGCTGACCTTGCGGTTCGCAGCCCGATTCATAACCACTACGCTACAATAAGTAAACAAAATTAATACTGTGTTTATCTTGCATATTTGGTAATCCAGTATTGCTGCCAACAGAGTCCCCTGAGTTGCTATAATTCCCTGGAGCTTGGAGTCATAGTTCCCTGGGTAGGTGGACATCCTTCCCTAGAGGTCAGAAAGAAAAGGAGTAGAACGGTTTCCCACCTCAACCACTTGCATGCCCCATCAGCACTCATAAGTTATCAGTCAGACTGAAAACTTCTGTAAGGAACAGCTAGATAACTTTATTGTTGTTGTTAGGTGACACTGACTTGGTACCCACTCATAGCAACCCTATGCACAACAGAATGAAACACTGCCTGGTCCTGGGCCAACTTCACAATTGTTGCTACACTTGAGCCCATTGCTACTGCCACTGTGTCAATAAATCTCATTGGGGATCTTCCTATTTTTCTCCCACCCTCCACTTTACCAAATATGATATCCTTCTCCAGCGACTGGTCCCTTCAGACAATATGTCTGAAGTATGAGAAATGAAGTCTGGTCACTCTAGCCTCCAAGGAGTACTCTGACTACACTTCTTCCAACACAGATCTGTTGGTTCTTTTGGTAGCCCATGGCACTTTCAATATTCTCCTCCAACACCATAAATCAAATGCATCAATCTTCTAAGGTCTACCATATTCACTGCCAATTTTAACATGCATATGAGGTTACTGAAAATATCATGGCTTGGGTCAGGCTGACATTAGTCCTCAAGCTGACATCTTTGTTCTTCAACACTTTAAAAAGGCCTTGTGCAACTGATTTGCCAAATGCAATGTCATTTGATTTCTTGACTGCTGCTTCCATGAGTGTTGATGGTTGATCCTAGCAAAATGAAGTCTTTGACAACTTCAATCTTTTCAACTTTTATATGGATGTTGTTTATTGGTCCAGTGGTGAGGAAATTTGTTTTCTTTACATTGAGGTGCAATGCAAACTGAAAGCTGTGGTCTTTGATCTTCATCAATAAGTATTTCAAGTCCTCTTCACTTTCAGCAAACAAGGTTGTATCATCTGAATATTGCAGGTTGTTAACGAGTCTTCCTTCAAACCTGATGCCACATTTTTC
>NW_006424089.1:0-1334 GCF_000296735.1 Chrysochloris asiatica | reverse complement strand
TCTTCCTTATTCACTGTCCAGCTTTCGCATGCATATAAGGTTATTGATAATACTATGGCTTGAGTCAGGCGCACCTTAGCTTTCAAGCTGACATCTTTGCTCTTCAACACTTAAAAAGGTCTTGTGCAATAGAGGCAGATGGACTGTTACTACAAGAACAAGCAAATCGCTTCCCCAGGAAACATCAAGACAAGTGGTCGGGTCCCCTCAATGCAAACCCCCTTCCAAGACTAAGACTCAATGGAAATACACGCTCTGATTGGTGACCACACGCATCACTGATAGGGGGAAGTGGGGTAAAAGTAGCAATGAAGGGCAAGCTAAGCCCTACAATGTTCGGTGGGCTTCTGTGGACCCAGATGGGGACCTGGTTGGCAAGCAGTGTGAGGAGACCTGGGGACTCTTGGGCCCAGAGTCAGTGGCGTGGCCACGGAGGACTTGAGTGGAGAGTGGAGCTGATGGGAAGAGAGGGCATGTGCACAAGAACGCCCACACTTGCAGATGGTACCCACGTGACCTGGACCGGATGACTGGATGATCAGAGCTCAACCAGGAGAAGAAAGAAGAGGAAAAAAAGAGTGATCTGATACAATTTGATGAACTTGACCTACACCTACGGATGCAGTGACTCAAAAGAGGGAACAAATCCTTACAGCAGGAAACATTCCCACCCCCTCCACACACAGAGTAGACAGAGATGGACAACTTGGACATTGGATACCCAAATTGGTTGGGTGGGGGGACTACAAAGGCAAGAAGTGACTGGCTTACAAGCTTTCAAGAGGGAACCTAGAGTTAGGGGGCATGGAGGAAGGCAGAATCTCCAGTGAGTACTATCCAGTCTGTCTAGGTGGAGCTGATGAAACAAAATACAAATGGGTCACTTGTGATACTTTAGTGAATAATTGTTATCAGGACTGATTATGAGGGTTGGAAATGTAAAGGTAGACATTTTGTAGCAAGGAAGGGAGTGATTAATTCTCCAGTCTAGGAGCAGAGGTCTCTAGGACCATCAACGGAGAAGAGCCGAGAGCAGGACCCTACCCAGAAAAGCAGAGATGCCTGAGATAGAGACAGAGACGATGACGTGGAGTGATGAAGCGGCTGGGGACTTTGGATCCAGAGAGGGAGAGGGACTGTGTGCCTAAGACTGGGGGGGAGAGAGGGGAGAGGGGTGTGTAGGGGACGGGTTGTAGGGTATACCCTTTGGTCGGTTGATGAAGCATGGAGGGGATTGGAACCATGGCAATGAAATGATACACGATAGAATGAATGTAAAACTAAAGTTCTCTCATGTAAACTATCATATAATTCACAATAAAACATTAAAAAAA
>NW_006424088.1:0-1341 GCF_000296735.1 Chrysochloris asiatica | reverse complement strand
TTTGGCAATTTCCAATTTTCCTAGATTCATACTTTTTATATGAAATGTTTTGATTATTAATGTACATTGTACATGTATGTCTGTACCTTGACCTTATTAATCTCATAAGGTCACTATGTGTCAGAACTTTGTTGTGTTTCATCTACTGCGGTTACTATATGTTGATGACCAATGTATAATGGATGTTGGCAGCTATTTCTCCTCATTTTGACTTGTGCCCCATCAGCAAATGAAGGTCCTGAAAGCTTTACTCTATTTGCTCTTCCACAGTCGTATTTTGAGTGCCTTCCAACCTAAGGGGCTCATCTTTCGGCATTGTAGCTGACAATATTCTGTTCCTCTTCCTAATGTTTTCATCTTCTGGCACTATAGCTGACAATGTTCTGATGTTATTTATAAGGTTTTCAGTGGCTAAACATTCAGAAGAAGGCTGTCTCTCCTTCTTCCTTCCTAGTCTGTCTTAGTCTGGAAGCTCTGCTGGAACCTTTGGTATTTAAAATACAGGCAGCATAGCTTCCAGCATCACAGCAGCACACAAGCTACAACAGTACAACAAACTGACTGACAAGCAGTGGTATCACGTGCTTATCCTGCTTTGGCAATATAAGCTATACAAGTAGGTGACCAGCTAGGATATGAAGAAATTAATTGGTTTTATACAAATCTTTCAAATACTAGGTAAAGGTAAATGACAGATTTAGTATGTCAGCATGTTGCAGCCCTTAATGTATTAATCTATCTAGACGTTGAGTAATAGTGATTGTTAACATTACAAAATGAGAGACAACCAGAAGTTAAGTGCCTCCTGTTGAAATATGCAGAACCACTAAGGAAATACAGTCTTGTCCCCATAAGGGGAACCAGGATCTCACAAAACCCCTAATCCAATTACAATTTCTAGGACATACAGAGAAGTATGTTAAACTCAATACTGGAATGCAAAAAACAAAATTCTGACCAAGGGAAACTCTATAGGGAAACTAATTGCTTCTACAAATAAATTTTGAGTGTGGGTGAGGGGCAGAAGAAATGACAATGAGACATACAGATTTAAAATTTAAGAAATAGATTTATTTTTTAAATCTATTTAAGAAATACATAGTCAAAATACAGACTCACTGTACCAAAAGGAAATGGATGATGTTCAACCATTTCAAGAGGTACCATATGATCTAGAGCCAATGATACTGAAGGAAGAAGTTCAAGATGCATGGAAGAAATTGGCAAAGAACAGGGCACCAGGAATTGAAGGAATAAAAATTGAAATCTTTCAAGACAGTGAGGTGGCACCGGAGGTATTCACTCATCTCTGCCAAGAAATTTAGAAAACAACTATTTGGC
>NW_006424087.1:0-1390 GCF_000296735.1 Chrysochloris asiatica | reverse complement strand
AAAAAAAGAAAATCTGATCAAAGCAAAACTGACAGTGTATTGTCCACCTTGGTTCCAAGGTTCCCGTGGTGTTTTTCTGTGGTGTTTCTGCTCTCCCACTTGGTCTTGCTGTTTGGTCTCGCCCAAAATGTTGACTCCAGGCCTGCGAGCCCAGCCCAACAGATTCAAAAGTACTTGATTTCTTACTTCAGCTTCAAGTTCCACAAGCTATATGCCTTCAGACTTTTAAAATATTCCTATCTCTGTGGTTCCACATTTTGGAGCTCTGCCCTGGATCTGCTTTTTCTGGTATTCTGTGGTATTGCTGATGGCGAACTTCACTATACCTCCACTCTAGCCGCCATCAAGTCCTGCCTCAAGGCAGACATTCTTGACTCCTTAAGTCAAACTGTTTGGTTTTAAGAAGACTTCAGGATCAGTGGATATTTTGGTTTAAGGTTAAAGGTTTAAAGATAATCTCAGGCCTTCTATGTCTTGCCTCTTTTTTGAATAGAGGCTTCTGTTTAAAATATGTGCTTATATCATTGCTGTGTGTTGGTGTGCGTGGGGAAGATAAGGTGTCTCTTTAGCTTATAAATATTCAGAACAGGAGAAACTGTCTTCAAGGAACCACACCTAAGAAACCTCATCTTCACCTGGTCCTGATTTGTATATTACAATCCGCATTAAAACCCTAACCCTGCTGACTTAATGGGATAAGACTTTTGTTGCCTTAGAAGAGTGAACATGTTTTGCATGGGGGATGAATGTGATACATTTGGGGCCAGAGGGCTAGTGTTCAAAGATAAACCTAATGACACAAGAACCCTGGTGGTACAGTGGTTACATGCTCAGCTGCTGACTGAAAAAAGGTCAGTGGTTTGAACCCAGAAGCCACTCTGTGGGTCAGAACCTACTCAATGGCACTTAACAACTACAACATAGGGTTTCTGAGGAGCAGCTGGTAGGTTTGAACTATGACCTTGTGGTTCAAACCAACCTTGTGGTCAGGGGCTTATTGTACAGTGCCACACCAGGACACTTAACATTCCAGATAGAGTGAGAAAAATATGGAACGAAACTAAAAATTATAAAAAAGGCTTACTGATCTGGAAAAGACTGGAAGAACCAGAGACTATGGCCCTCGACTACCCTTCACGTCTGGAAAGGAACTCATCCTCATGGCCCAATTTTCAACCAAGCCCAGTTTTCAACCAAGATAGGTATATAGAAGGGACAACAAGACTAGTAATGTATGCTCACCATGGAATGGTGAATCATTCAAAATCAAAAGGACATGACCTAGCCACTGGGAGCTAGAGCCGACAGTGAAGCAGCCAGCTGATCTGAAGTGAAGGGAGGCGTGCAAGAAAGTCCAAACGTGCAGCTAGTACCTATTTGACTTGCTGGT
>NW_006424086.1:0-1390 GCF_000296735.1 Chrysochloris asiatica | reverse complement strand
AAAAACAAAGATATGACTTTTAAGACTAAGACATACCTGATCCAAACCAAGGTATTTTAAATAGCTTCATATTAATGTAAAAGCTGTACGATTAATAATTAAGTCTGAATAAGAATTCATGCCTTTAAATTATGGTGTTGGTGAAAACCATTATGTATGTCATGGACAGCCAAAAGAATGAACAGATCTATCTTAAAAGAAGTACAGTAAGAATGTTCCTTAGAAGTAAGGATGGCAAAACTGTGTCTCCTTTACTTTGGGCATGTTGTGAGGAGAGATCAGTCTCTGGACAAAGGTATCATGCTTGTTAAAGTAGACAGTCAATGAAATAGAGGCAGACCCTTACTGAGATGCAGTGTCTATAACAGTGGGCTCAGCCATAGTTTTAGCCCTGATTGGGAGAACAGGGCCCGGGTCAGGTAGTGTTTGTGCTGTTGTACACAGGGTCTCTCTGGGTGGGTACTGTGCGGTGTTGCAAGTTAATGCGTCAGACTGCAAAGCTGTTTGAACTGCAAGGTTGGCAGCTCAAGCTTACCAGCTGCTCCTCAGAAACCCTATACAGGGTCGCTATGGGTCAGAACTGACTCGATGACACTTAACAACAACAACAATCATGAAAAATGTGTGAAATAGCACTCACTTAGTACCAGTTACTTGAAGCTTGTTTTGTTTGTTTATTGCTGTATTGTGAAAACTACATCAGGAACTATTGGCTCGGTAGGTGGTACCACTTTATTTAACCCTTGATAATCTGTTGGTGATCCCCATCAGTTATCCACCATTTTCATGGATCACACGGCATTATTACAAAATATATTTTTTGATACCAGCCCTAATAGTTCATTAATTAACGTGTCCACCTTTTTGTTTTGTTTTCCACCAAGTATCCAATACAGTTTTAAATGAACAACCTTCATGATTTAGGAAAGTATAAAGGTTCCCATTTATAATTTTCCATAAATACTTAGTTGAGGGCAAATTATTTGCCTACTTATAAAAAACCCCACAAAACTGTAGTCTCTGTGGTGCAATTTAAGCCCACCCCAGGGACGTTTAGTGGTGCCGTTTGTTGGTTAATGCGCTGTACTGCAAACTCAAGTTCACCAGCTGCACTTCAGAAACCCTATACACAGTCGCTATAGGTCAAAATCAACTCGACAACACTTAAACAGCAACAACAACTTAAAAAAAAAATTTTTTTTTTATTGTGTCTAAGGTGAAAATTTAAACAGTAAATTAGCTTCCAATTTAGCAATTTCTACTGTGATTCCTGGTGTGGCACTGTGGATTAATGTGCCAGACTGCAAAGTCGTTTTAACTACAACGTCGGTGGTTCAAGCTTACCAGTCGCTCCTTAGAAACCCTATACAGGGTCGCTATGGGTTGGGAC
>NW_006424085.1:0-1390 GCF_000296735.1 Chrysochloris asiatica | reverse complement strand
AGCAGATTTGCCTAATGCAATACGTCGTTTGATTTCTTGACTGCTGCTTCCGTGAGTGTTGATAGTTGATCCAAGAAGAATGAAGTCCTTGACAACTTCAATCTTTTCTCTGTTAAAAAGAATGTTGTTTATTGGTTCAGCGGTGAGGTCTTTTGTTTTGTTTACATTGAGCTGCAACCCATACTGAAGGCTGTGGTCCTGGATCTTTATCAATCTTTTAATTCTTCACTTTCAGCAAGCAAGGTTGTATCATCTGCATATCGCAGGTTGTTAATGAGTCATCCTCCAATCCTGATGCCATGTTTTTCGTCACACAACCCAGCTTCTCAGATTGTTTGCTCAGCATACAGGTTGAATAAGTATGGTAAAAGAATACAACCTTGCCACACACCTTTCCTAATTTAAAACCATTTAGGAATCCCATGTTATGTTCGAAAAACGTCCTGTGGTCTACGCACAGGTTTCTCATGAGCACCATTAAGTGTTCCAGAATACGCATACTTCACAACGTTGTCCATAGATTGTCATGATCCACACAATCAAAAGCCTTGGTGTAGTCAATAAAGCACAGATAAACATCTTTCTGGTATTCTATGCTTCCAGCCAAGATCCATCGGACATCAGCAATGATACCTCTCATTCCACAGCCTCTTCTGAATCTGGCTTCAATCTGTGGAAGTTCTCTGTCAATGCATGGTTGTAGCCATTTCTATATTGGCTTTAGTAAAGCTTTAATCATATGGGATATCAAAGATATTGCCAGGTGATTTCCTCATTCCATTGAGTCACCTCTATTTGGGATGGGCACAAATACGGATCTTTTCCAATCAGTTGGCCAGATAGTTGTCTTCCAAATTTCTTGTGAGTACCTCCTGTGCCGCCTCACTTTCTTGAAAGATTTACATTTTTATTTCATCAATTAAAGTATGAGAGTGCCTTGTTCTTTGCCAATTCCTTCAATGAACCTTGGACTTTTCTTCCTTCTGTATCATTGGCTCTTGATCAAATGCTACCTCTTGAAATGGTTGAACATCAACCATTTCCTTTTGGTACAGTGACTCTGTATTCCTTCCATCTTCTTTTGATGCTTTCTACATCATTCAATAATTTGCCCAGAGAATCCTTCAATAACTTAAGTTGAGGCTTGAGTTTCAGTTTCCTCAACTTGAGAAATGCTGAGCGTTTTCTTCCCTTTGGTTTTCTAACTCCAGATCTTTGCACATTTTGTTATAAGATTTGGATTTGGCTTTGTCTTCTCGAGCTGACCTTTGAAATTTTCTGTGCAGCTCTTCTATCTCCTCATTTCTTCCATTTGCTTTAGCATCTCTATGCTGGAGAGCAAATTTCAGAGTCTCTTCTGACATCCATTTTGATCTTTTCCTTCTTTCTT
>NW_006424084.1:0-1385 GCF_000296735.1 Chrysochloris asiatica | reverse complement strand
TTACTTTCCTAAGAGCTCTTTCCCCTTTTATTAAGTTTAGTACAAGTTTTAGCTTTGACCCTAGGTAAATTTAAATGACCGCCTGCCTCACCGTTATCTATACCAAAATCTGATATTTCTCCTTAACGCTGACTTTTTGGCTTACATGTCTGGGGCCACACTTTATGAAGGACATTGGCAAATGTATATGAATTAGGGATCAGGATGGTTAACCATGTAAAATAAGGTTCAGGTGAGGGGTTCTAGAAATGATCCTGGAAATGCAGAGACACATGGGAACACAATGGCGGTGGTGGTTACGTGCCACCCAGTTGGTTCCAACTCATATCGACCTTGTATAGGGTTTCCGAACTTGTAAATCTTTTTGGGAGCAGAAAGCCTCATCTTTCTCCAAGGAGAGACAGGTGGATTCCAACTACTGACTTTATTATGGTTAGCAGTCCAGCTCGTAATCCACTACACTACCAAGTCCCTGGGGAATGCGATATATGGCTCCGATATTTACAGAACTGAGCCACGAAAGTTTTAAACTCCTTTTTCACAGCATTGGATAACAGAACTAGTTCTAATAAGTGAGAGCTAAAGTCCATGGGTCCTGGTGTGGTACTGTGAGTTAATAAGCCAGACTGAAAAGCCATTTGAACTGCAAGGTTGGTGGTTCAAGCTCATGAGCTGCTCCTCCGAAACCCTACACAGGGTTGCAATGGGTCGGAACCGACACGATGGCACTTAACAACAACAAAGACCAGGGGAGGAGAAAGGGATAACTTTAAAGTCTTTCCAAAGAAGACTTTTGTTAATTAGTGCTGCTGCTCTGCATCCAACTCATAGTGACCCCGTATAGAATTTCCGAGGCTGTAAATGCATAGTGGTTACGAATCGGACTGCTAACCTCAGGGACAGCAGTTCAAAACTACCACCGGGTCCGTGGGACAAAGATGAGGCTTTCTGCTCCCGTAAAGATTTACAGCCTCAGAAACCCTATTCAGGGTCGCTATGAGTCAAAACCTACTCCACTGCACATAACAACAACAAATCTTTAAAGGTGGTTATGTGCCAGAGTCTGTTCGGACTCATAGTGATTCTGCACAGGATTTCTGAGGCGGTACATCTTTTACGGGAGCAGAAAGCCTCATCTTTCTCCTGCAAACCAGATGGTGGATTTGAACTTATGATCTTGCAATTAACAGCCCAACCTCTAACCCACTACACTACTAGAACTCATTTTGTTAATAATTTTTTGTTGTTGATAAGTGTCGTAGAGTTGGTTCTGACTTGTAGTGATCTGGTGTTTCCAAGGAGAGGCCGGGGAATTTGGACCAGTGATCCTGAGATTAGTAGTCTAGTCTCCTATAGCCCTCCATCAAATAATGACATACATGCCC
>NW_006424083.1:0-1390 GCF_000296735.1 Chrysochloris asiatica | reverse complement strand
TAATGTTCAATGTGTCAATTCTGTTCTTGAGATGACCTCTAAATTCAGGTTTTAAAAACACTTTTTATTGTGAATTAAGGTAAGATTTACAGCAGATCATCCGCTTTACAATCAACAAATCACACACTTGGTTTCATCTCAATGACAACAATGCCCTCCATATGTTGTTAGGTGCCATTGAGTCGGTACCAACTCATAGAGACCCTATGCACAACAGAACAAAACACTGCTGGGTCCTGGGCCAACCTCACAATTGTTGCCACGCTTGAGCCCATTGATGCTGCCACCCTGCCAATCCATCTTGCTGGGGGTCTTCCTCTTTTCCTCTGACCCTCCACTTTACCAAACATGATATCTTTCTCCAGGGACTGGTTCCTCCTGAAAATATGTCCGAAGTATGAGAGACCAAATTTGGCCATCCTGGCCTCCAACACTCTGGCTGCACTTCTTCCAACACAGATCTGTTTGTTCTTTTGGCAGTCCATGGCACTTTCAATATTTTCCACCAACACCATAACTCAAAAGCATCAATTCTTCTATGATCTTATTAAACTTAAGCATGCATATGAGGTTACTGAAAATACCATGACTTGAGTCAGGTGCACCTTAGTCCTCAAGCTGACATCTTTGCTCTTCAACACTTAAAAACGGTCTTGCGCAGCAGATTTGCCTATGCATGTGATTTCTTGACTACTGCAAAAGGTCTTGCGCAGCAGAATGCAATATGTCATTTGATTTCTTGACTGCTGCTTCCGTGAGTGTTGATGGCTGATCCAAGAGAAATGAAGTCTTTGACAACTTCAATCTTTTCTCCGTTGATAAGAATGTTGTTTATTGGTCCAGTGGTGAGGATTTTGTTTTCTTTATTTGAGATGCAATCCATACCAAAGGCTGTGCTCTTTGATCTTCAACAGTAAGTATTTTATGTCCTCTTCACTATCAGCAAGCAAGGTTGTATCATCTGCGTATCACAGGTTGTTAGTAAGTCTTCCTCCAATCCTGATGCCACATTTTTCTTCATATAACCCAGCTTCTCGGATTATTTGCTCAGCATACAGGTTGAATAAGTATGGTAAAATAATACAACCCTGTCACACACCTCTCCTAATTTTAAACTATTCAGTGTTCCCATGTTCTGTTTGAACAACTGCCTCTTGGTCCATATACAAGTTCCTCATGAGTACAATTAAGTGGTCCGGAATACTCATACTTCACAATGTTGTCCATAACTTGTCATGATCCACACAATCAAAAGCCTTTGCATAGTCAATAAAGCACAGGTAAACATCTTTTTGGTATTCTCTGCTTTCAACCAAGATCCATCGGACATCAGCAACGATATCTCTCATTCCACGTCCTCTACTGTATCTCGCTTAAACCTCTGAAAGTT
>NW_006424082.1:0-1335 GCF_000296735.1 Chrysochloris asiatica | reverse complement strand
AAGGTTCACTGGCCGATTCGTAACCACTACGCTACCAGAGCTCCTACTCAGAGCGGTAGATACTAGTTACTCTAAATACCAACAGAGAGAGAAAGAGTCTTCACATCAAGTATCAATGCTATCCCCTCTGAGCACAAGGTAGAAAGGGGCGGGCAACTTAGACATTGGCTACCTAAAATGAGGGAGCAATAAAGGCACGAAGTAACTGGCTTACAAGGTTTCAACAGGGAGTTTAGTTTAAGAGTATGGGGGGAAGAAAGAGTCCCCACTGAATAGCTGCCATCTTGTCTAGATGGGTCTGGTGAAAAAAGATGGGGATAAGATTCATAAGATTCAATGGTGAATAATTGTTATCATGACTAATTGCGACTGTCACAAGTGTAAAGGTAGAAGTTTTGTAACAAAAAAAGGGGAGTGGTTAATCTTACATTCCCTAGGGCCATCAAGAGAGGAACACACAAGAAGAGTGAGGGACCTTATCCAGAGAAGCAGCAGTGCCAGAGATGGAGGCAGAGATGGGAGCATGGAAAGGGGGATCAGCTGAGAACTCTAGATTTATGGACTAAGAAGAGAAGGGCTAAGAGCTGGTGGCCAGGAGCAGACTTGCAGAATGTGCCGTTTGGAGATGTAAATTATTATATATACCTGAGTGGTTTTTTTTGTTTTTCTAAAAAAACTAAAGTGGATAGAGAAAAATACTGCTAACTGATGGTCCATGGAGGGGATTATAATCAATGTAATGAAACAAGTTATATGATTTGTTGAATGTAAACTTTCACTTAACCTACAATAAAAACCTTAAAAAAAAAAAAATTTTTTTTTAGCATGTTTTACCAGTTTAAAAAAAAAAAGACGGAGACAGCCTAAGTGCCCATCAATTGAAGAATGAATAAACAAACTGTGATACAGACACACAATGGAATACTATGCTACCTTGAAGAACAACAAGGAAGCTATAAGCCATCGCATAACATGGATGAATCTTGAGGGCATTATGCTGAGTCAAATTAGTCAGTCTCAAAAGGAGAAATACTGCATAGGACCATTATTGTAAAAGAGTAAGTAAAAGAACCCACACTAAAATGGGAATAAAAAAATTGTATGCATATTTGCTGATCACCAGGATAATTGGTATAATAGGAGGTGAGGGAGAGAGGGGACTGTTGCAGACTGTGCAGAGGTTCGAGGCCCTATAGGTCTGAGTGTAACAGATCTAGCCACTTGGCAGTTAATAGCAAACTGTTTTTCATCAAATTGTTTAGTCATATTTATTTAATTCCAAACATGAGCCCTGGATGTCCACAGAGAAATGCAATATTCCCCTAAGTTTCTAAG
>NW_006424081.1:0-1344 GCF_000296735.1 Chrysochloris asiatica | reverse complement strand
TATTCCATTGTGTGTATACACCACAATTTGTTTATCCATTCTTCAGTTGATGGGCAGAAATTTAACCTTTTAATTTTGCACTTTTAACTTGGAAAAAAGTGCCTTCTTTTTTCAAGTTAGGATTAAAGACTATATTGCAAGTTAAGGCAAAATTATAAAGAAAAAAAAATAGAAGAAAGAAAGAAAACAAAACAACAAAACAAAAGGCAAAGATAAGCTGAACAGAACAAGAATAATAAGCCAAAACTGCTGCTTTCATTGCTGTTGACTGTAGAATTTTTTTCGTTATTATCATGACAGCAAGAGCCTTAGACTACATTCGCTTTCTGTCCACCTTCTTTCACACTTTCCTTTTCTAAAGTTAAGAAACAAACTTTTGTATGTCTAAATGAAAAAAAATATGTAAGAGAAAATTTTAAATCACCTAACAACATTGAGATTATTGGTAAATGTCATCTGAGAGTTGAATTGAAATATCTAAGGCAGTTCAGTGAGCTAAGTAATATATATTAGCTCATAAAGATATCCAAGATGTTTTCAAATCTGTCACTGATTTTAAACAAGTTTAATTGTAAAAACCCACCTATAAAATGGTGACCGTGCCCCTAGAGATGTCCCATTTTCCATGTAATACTTAGGAAGCATAGTTTGAACTAACTTTCTAGATCTCTTAGTTAATCATTGATGAAACAGAGAAAACAACATGCTACCATATGTTTTCCAGGTAACTTAAAGGTGTTTATGTCTGTCATAAAACTAACATTTCCTCCCTTCTTTTTCAATAAAAAATTCCAAATGGTACACATCTATCAATGCCGTAATACCATGTAGGGGCAGCATAAGAAACTGCACATCAAGGTTTTGACTGGAATCTCACCCTTGATCTCTCATTGCTACTTGTGGGTTAAGATTTTTGTGACTTTGTGCCTTAAACAATATTTTATACATATAATAATCTTTTTTTTTTTTTTACCTATTTTTTGTGAACTAAGTGAAGGTTTACAGTCAAGATCATCAGTTTTATATTCAGCAAATTATACTTTTTGTTATTTTGCCTCTTGCATGCTTCACCACATTCTTAGGTGTGTGTATAGCAAAGCAAAATGGTGGTGGTGGTGGTGTGCCATGGAGTCAGTTCCAACTCATAGCAACCCTGTATAGGATTTCTGAGGATGTAAATCTTTACGGGAGCAGAAAGCCTCATCTTTCTCCTGTGGAACAGCTGGTAGTTTTGAACTGCTGACCATAACAGCCCATTTCGTAATCACTATGCTACCAAAGGAGCTCTGGTAGCATAGTGGTTACAAGTTGGGTTGCCAACCTCAAGGTCAGCAGTTCGAAACT
>NW_006424080.1:0-1335 GCF_000296735.1 Chrysochloris asiatica | reverse complement strand
GACTTATTTTAATTTTCTTCAGCTTTAGCTTGAACTTGCATATTAGCAGTTGATGGGCTGATGATTTTGAGCTTCTCCATAGTCTCTTTCCACAATTGAGTCAATTTGATTCCTGTGTATTAAGTTTGGTGAGGTCCAAGTCTATAGTCACCTTTTATGTTGTTGAAGTAAAGTCTTTGCAATGGATAAGTAGTTGGCTTTACAAAATTCTATTATGGGATCTCCAATTTATAGACCCAAGGCCACATTTTCCAGCTACTTATCCTTCCTCTTTATTTCCAACTTTTGCATTCCAATCACCAATAATAATAGTGATATTAATTGGTCTTCTTTGTAGCCATATGCATTTCAAGACAGATCATAAATGATCTTTTGGACAATAATTCAATGCAAAGTTTGTTGACTTATTGTTTCTTTTTTCCTAAAGGTAGAAAGTTTGAGGAAGTTTATTGCCTTATTGCTTCTTTTTCCAAAGAATCCTGATGTTAAAATAAATGAAGTGTACATCCAAATGTAACTTATCCTATATAATGTGCCTGCTCTTTGCAAAGGACAGAGAAGTCTTGAGAGATCACTCTCCCTATTCTTCAGACTGTTGACTTTCTGTTAATAAAGCTTGGATTGAATCTCTCCCCATCTTTGTGATTGACTACAGTGATGGCACTTAACAATAACAACAACACATGTATTAATTCATTAACCCAGCAACATTCATTGATTATCATTTACCATGTGAGAAAAATGAAGAAATATAAAATATAAAATCAGGGATTTTTAACATTTAAAAATATAAAATCAGAGTTTTTAACATTAATGTACATGTGATCTAACAGTAACAAAAGTTCTATGAAAAATACCCATATTTTTCATAAAAATGCACTGAAGTAGCTTTATGTTCAAACTTCTGGCTGATATGATTAAAGATAGTTACATGGAAAAGTATTCTTTTTGCTGTAATTGATTATGTAGAATTTGTAAGGGCATTCCAACTGAAGGTAATAGCATGGATAAAGTTTTCAGGCAAAAAAGTCAAAGTTTAGAATAGTGAGAAAGTAGTTCATGAGCAGAAAAAGTGAAAAGTACTATTGGAAAAAACTTGAGGTCAGATTATGAAAGTACTTGAAAATTTCATAAAGGGTGTTGTAGTCATCGAGGAATGCCTGGCCCATACAAACTTTTAAGCACTGGGTTACTAATAGAAAAGTTGACAGTTTCAGTTAGGCCTGGTGAAAAGTCAGCAACTGAAATTCCTATGGAGCACAGTTTTATTTGGAAACACACTTGTTGCCATGAGTGTAAATTAATTTGATGGAAAAGTTCTTTTTTTTTTTTTTT
>NW_006424079.1:0-1328 GCF_000296735.1 Chrysochloris asiatica | reverse complement strand
TCCTGTGCCACCTCACTTTCTTGAAAGATTTCAATTTTTATTCTATCAAATCCTAGTGTCTTATTCTTTACCAATTCCTTTAATGCACCTTGGACTTCTTCCTTCAGGCTTTTGATCATATGTTATCTCTTGAAACAATTGAACATCAACTATTTCTTTTCGGTACAGTGACTCTGTGTATTTCTTCCATCTTCTCTTGATGCTTTTTGCATCATTCAATAATTTCCCTAGAGAATCTTCCAATAGTGTAAGTCAAGGCTTGAATTTTTTCTTCAGTTCCCCCAGCTTGAGAAATGCTGAATGTGTTCTTCCTTTTTGTTTTTTTTTTCTGATTCCAGATCTTTGCACATTTTGTTGTAATATTTGGCTTTAGCTTCTCAAGCTGATCTTTGAAGTTTTCTGTTCAGCTGTTGTACCTCCTCATTTCTACCATTTGTTTTAGCATGTTTATGCTGGAGAGCAAGTTTCATTCTGTCTTCTGACATGCATTTTGACCTTTTCCTTCTTTTCTTGTCTTTTTAATGAGTTGTCATCCTATAACTTTTCTGGTCTTCTGTTTTTAGTGTTTAATGTATCAAATCTGTTCTTCAGATGATCTCTAAATTCAGGTGGGACATATTCAATGTCATATTTTGACTCTTGTGGGTTTGTTTTTATTTTCTTCAGCTTTAGTTTGAATTTGCATATGAGTAATTGATGGTCTTTTCCACAATCTGCCCCTGGCCATATTTTGAATAATGATAGGGAGCTTTTCTATGGTCTCTTTCAACAGATGTAGTCAATTTGATTTCGATGTATTCCATCTGGTGAGGTCCATGTTTGTACTCGTCTCTTATGCTGTCTAAAGAAGGTTTTTGAAATGAACAAAGCATTGGTTTTGCAGAATTCTATCATTGATCTCCAGCATCATTTCTGTCACCAAGGCCATATTTTCCAACTACTGAGCCTTCCTCTTTGCTCCCAACCTTTGCATTCCAATCACCAGTAATAATCAATACATCCTGATTGCATGTTTGATCAATTTCAGATTGAAGAAGTTGGTAGAAGTCTCCTATTTCGTCCTAACTGACTTTAGTGGTTGGTGTGTAAATTTGAATAATAGTGGTATTAACTGGTCCTCCCTGTAGGTGTATAGATATTATCCTATCACAGACAACATTGCACTTCATGACTGATCTGGATATGTTCTTTTTGACAATGAATGCAACACCATTCCTCTTCAATTTGTCATTCCCAGCATAGTAAACCATGTGGTTGTCAGATTCAAAATAGCCAATACTAGTCCATTTCAGCTCACTAATGCTTAAGATATTGATGTTTATGTGTTC
>NW_006424078.1:0-1330 GCF_000296735.1 Chrysochloris asiatica | reverse complement strand
TAAATTGAACCCCCCTTTTTTTTTTTAAATCAACCTCTGAGTGTCTGGTGTTTAGGGTTTGCAGCTGCCCAGCCCTGTTTTCCAAGTGTTCCCAGAGGCTGGAGGGGTGCACAGTTGAGAACCTGTTTGCAGATCATTAGAAACAATAATCACCTTGCCAAGTCACCTGATCTGCCTCAAAAGAAGGGTCTCAATTTTAGCAAACAGTTTAAGTGGCCTCTGTGTTAAAGTGCAGGGTGGAGCAGGCTGCTATCTGCTCACTGAGCTTGCAGCTCTCCTAGGTGGCTGGAATTCAAGTCAGGCCCAAAGGCCAATTCCTGGGCCTAGGAGGGTGGGGCTCACACCTTGCTGGTGGCTTCTTCCTGGAACTCTGGGAATGGCTCCCCTGTATGTAGATACTGTACACCTGTCCCCACATAGCTGCTTTCCTGGCCAAGCCAGAGGAGCAAGTAACTCTCATTTGCTATTCACTGACCCCGGCTGCTGCAGTCTCCTGTGGCCCTCACTACTCAACATTATTGCTCTCAGGCTTTCTATTTCACAGGTGAGCGAGGGGATGAGACTTGGAGAGAGCAGTGCTGATTGGAGAGGAAGCGGGTTGCTAAGCCTTCAGGAATTTTGCAAGCCAGTTGTTAAACACAACTATAAATAAAAATGAAATCACATGACCTTATCATTAAATGTTGTTATTGTTGTTGTTAAGTGCTGTCCAGCTGGTTCCAACTCATAGCAACTCTGCATAGGGTTTCCAAGGAGTAGCTGGTGAGTTTGAACTGCCGACCTTGTGGTTTGCAGTTCAGTGCTGATCCTACAGCGCCACATCAGGATGAAGTGAACACTAAAAATGCATGACTTCCTAATTTTTTTAACTATATTTCACTAGCATCTATGATGTGTAGGTTACTCACAGTTGCCGTGAGTAACCTACTCACAGTTGCCGTGAGAATTTCCGGTGGAAATTCTGTGGCATACGTTGTATGCTACTACGTTGCTGTTGTCTAGCTCCACATTCTGCGAATTCAAGTTGGTACCTTGAAATTTGCCATGGTTCAGGTATTCACTCATACCACAGAAATTGGCAAATGAGAAATATCAGGACGTTTATTCTTTCCCACCCCACCCCACCCCCGAAAGAGCTGACTGTTGAGCCAGTACCTCCGTGCTTAGAGAGGTTAGCTAACTCCTCAAGGTCACAAGTCTTGTGGTGGAGCCACGCAGGCAGTTGGACTCCAGAAAACTTAAAAAAACAACAACCACTTGCTGACTTCATGTGTGCCAGAGGAGAACTGTGCTCCACAGGGTTTTCAATAACTGTTTTTTTTTTTTTTTT
>NW_006424077.1:0-1391 GCF_000296735.1 Chrysochloris asiatica | reverse complement strand
ATTTCTTATATTTTATTATTAATTATCTGGACCTCTTTTTTCTGGTTTTGAATTGTTTCCAATGCTGTATCTATCTTGTTTGATTGCTCCTGTAGAACTTCCCTGACTTCTTCCTTATTTTCCTCCACCCCTTTTCAGAGCATTTGAATTTGTTTCCATATCATTCTTCTGAATTCCTTCTCAGGAAGATCCAAAACCTGTTCTTCTTCTACTGGAAATACTGTGTCTGTCTCCAGCTCCTTTGTCTCAGTTACTCTTTTCTGTTTTTGGATAAGTTTTGAGATTTTTTTTGTTGTTGTTGTGTTTTTGTGGACATTTTCCATATTTAGGGGGATTTTTAATGCTTAAATGGATGTATGTTGCTGTATTGTTAAGCTTGGTGAGTGTCTCTTGGTGGATATGATCTGAAAATAGGCTTCCTTTTTCTCATGTAATGTCCAGCAGCTGGTATTGGCTCCTGTCCCAATGGTGAGATATTATGGGGTATGATTGTAGATTGGCTATATGGCCATGATTGCTGTCTCTTCTTGGGTAACATAGGGGGAAAAACCTCCCACCCCCAGGAAAAAACCTGTGATCAAAAAGACCAAAAATAGAAGCAATATAAAAGCAGAGACAAAAACCAACACTCCAAAACTAATATAAAACTATAGCTGTCTGACCATTGGCAGGAGTAAAGGGTCCCACCCAGGTAAACTTTAGGGCTGGGTCCCAGAGTCAGACATCATAAGCAGCTGCCAAAGGGTCAGTCCATGAGACCAATGGGGATCCTCCTCTCTGTGCCATGGGAAAACTGTGGGCTCAATGCTGGACCTTTTTGGGGGTGCATGCCCACCCACCTGAATGTGGCTGGGCTGGGCAGAGAGGGCACGACATGGAAGAAGAGGAAAAAATGTGTAGAATTTCCTACTCCTCTATTTTCAAATGTTGCTGTGTGGGTTTCACTGTCAGTCTGGCTGTAGCCCCACCCTCTGAACGCAGCACAGGTGGGAGTGCTCCGCAGACAGAGTCTTAAATCCTAGTCAATTCCGGAATCACAGTATTTTCCTTTATATGGTGATTTTTCCACCGGTATGTGTGGGAAACTGACACGCTGCACCTTATTGATCCAGAGTTATGGAGCAGCTCCGTGAAAGCACATTCTTTGGATTTTTGGCACCTCCCCCACGGAGCTCATCCTACCTGACTGTTGCCCTGCTTCCAAAACCAGAAGTCACTACACTGTAACTTTTTTTAAATTAGCTGATTACTTTTATTCTGGAAAGACCATACTTTATTTAATATTTGTAGCACTGTAGGCTCAGAACTGGACTTCAAACCACAAGGTTGGCAGTTCAAACCCACCAGCTGCTCTTTGGAAACCCTATATTGGATCGCTATGAGTTGGAACC
>NW_006424076.1:0-1344 GCF_000296735.1 Chrysochloris asiatica | reverse complement strand
ACTACATCTGTGGAAGGAGACAGTGGAAAAGCTCCATATCATCAGCCACAACAAGGCTAGGGGCTGATTGTGGAAGAGATCATCAATTGTTCATATGCAAGTTCAGGCTGAAGCTGAAAAAAATTAAAACAAGTCCAAAAGAGTCAAAATGTGACCTTGAACACATCCCACTAAAATTTAGAGATCATTTCAAGAATAGACTTGATGCATTAGACACTAAAAACTGAAGACCAGAGGAGTTATGGGATGACATCAAGAACATCATACAGGAAGAAAGCAAAAGGTCACTAAGAAGACAAGAAAGAAGGAAAAGAACAAAATGGATGTCTGAAGAGACTCTGAAACTTGCTCACCAATGCAAATGGAAGAAATAATGAGGTAAAAGAGCTAAACAAAAAATTTCAAAGGTCAGCTCAAGAAGACAAAGTCAAATATTTTAATGAAATATGCATAGACCTGGAGTTAGAAAAGCAAAGGGAAGAATGCACTCAGCATTTCTCAAGCTGAGGAAACTGAGGAAAAATTCAACCCTCAGTTGCAATACTGAAGAATTCTCTGGGCAAATTATTGAATGATGCAGAAAACGTCAAAAGAAGAAGGAAGGAATACAGAGTCACTGTATCAAAAAGACATCGTCACTGTTCACCCATTTCAAGAGGTAGCATATGATCAAGAAGCCTATGATATTGAAGGAAGAAGTCTAAGGTACACTGAAGATATTGGCAAAGAATAAGGCTTTGTGAATTGAAAGAATACAAATTGAAATCTTTCAACAAACTGATGAAGCACTGGGGACACTCACACATCTATGCCAAGAAATTTGGCATACAGTTACCTGGCCAACTAACTGAAAAAGATCCATATTTGTGCCTATTCCAAAGAGAGGTGACCCAATGGAATGTAGAAATCATTCACCCTTATCTTTAATATCTCATATAAGTAAAAGTTTACTAAAGATGATCCATAAACGGCAGCAAATGTACATTGACAAGAACTGCCAGAGGTTCAAGTTGGATTCAGAAGAGGGTATAGAACGAGAGATATCATTGCTGATGTCAGATGGATCTTGGCTGAAAGCAAAGAATACCAGAAAGATTCTTACCTGTGCTTTATTGGCTTTGCAAAGGCTTTCGATTGTGTGGGTCATGACAAGCTGTGAACTGCATTGTGGAGAATGAATATTTCGGAACAGTAAATTGTGTTCATGAGGAATCTGTACATGGACCAAGAGTAGTTGTCTGAACAGAAGAAGGGAACACTGAATGGTTTAAAATTAGGAAAGGTGTGCACCGTAGTTGCATTCATTCACTATACTTATTCAGTCTATATGCTGAACACATAATG
>NW_006424075.1:0-1391 GCF_000296735.1 Chrysochloris asiatica | reverse complement strand
CAACAACAATGGATTATGTGGCAAATTGTGTCCATGAACAACTGCTTCCTTTGCCACAAGACCAGAAGAACTGGATGATGGCGCCCAACTACCATTACTAAACATTATGATCCAAGATTCCTTAAAAAAAAAAAACAAAAAAAAAAAAACTTGATAAAAACGGAAAAAGTACAAAACAATATTTCAAATTCTCATGGACTCTGAATTTCCCGTAGCCATGAGACTAGATCAGCTCTTGAAATTACTGTCCTGAGATCACCTTTAAGCTTACATCAAAAATATCTTCTGAAGCTTTTTTAAAACAAACAATATTTTAACTTGACTAGTAAAAAAGTCTACCTTTCTTCTTCTCTTTTTTTTTTTTTAAGAACTATTGTCTAATGTTTTAAAATAGTTGCCTCATATATTTAATCCCATTTCATAGCTTTTATGATGAGTAGACAAGTCTCATACCAGTTATTCCATTGTAGCCAGAAGATGAAGTGTTGTTACTTGATTGTGGACAGCTTTCGTTTTGTTTTGGTGAACACTTTAAATTTTTTATAGTGTTGTAAAGCAAATTGAATTGTGACTTATATTCACAATTCAAAAATTGAATCTCATGTTTTTTTCAAAATCGCCACATCCCAGAACTGTTAAAAGTTTCCTTCCCATCAGATTTCAAAACATTTCTCTGGAATACTTGTGCCCTTTGTCTGCCATCCTTATTGATGTTCCTTCTCTTGTCATACATACAATGCCCACCATCTCAATCTTTTTCACCATTCAGATCTTCCGTGCTTGTTGTTAAGTGCTGTTGAGTTGGTTCCAACTCATAGCAACCCTGTACAGGGTTTCTGAGGAGCAGCTGGTGGGTTTGAACTGCCGAGTTTGTGGTCGCAGTCCAGTGCTGATCCCACAGTGACATACCAGGACTCCAATGACAGTTACCGCAATTCCTATGACAAGTTACCACCTGTATGTTATGGCAATACTTCTGCAATATTTTTTTTTTTTACATTTTTGTTGTGAATTGAGTGATAATTTACATGGGAGAACATCAGTTCTTCCCTCCTCACAGGCCAATAGTGGCCAAGTCTTCCTGCCCTTGATGCAGGGAACTAGGTGACCCTGCAGGGCGTCAAGACAACCAGTGGCAACCCACCTGAGCAGACACCCTGTGTCTTCCACCACTTGTGAATCCACATTGCAAAGATACTCCATCAATCACATCTGAAATGAAATGAGCTGAGTAAGAAATATAACACCCCATCTCTGGTCTGGTAGCGTAGTGGTTACGAATCGGGCTGCGAGCCTTAAGGTCAGCGGTTCGAAACTACCAGCCGCTCCGCGGGAGAAAGATGAGGCTTTCTACTCCCGTAAAGATTTACACCCTCGGAAACCCTGTACAG
>NW_006424074.1:0-1391 GCF_000296735.1 Chrysochloris asiatica | reverse complement strand
CTTCCCTCTCTGGTGTCACTGCTTCTCTGGTTAGGATCCCAACACCACTCATCCTCTTCCCTCTTGACAGTCCTCCAGTCCTCTGTTCCTGGAATGAAAGATTAACTACTCTCCCCTTTTTGTTACATATCTTCTATCTTTACAGTTGTGACAATCTCAATTAGTCATGATAACAATTACTCACTATTGAATCAAAAGAATGCTATCTCCATCTCCTTTCACCAGACTCATGTAAACAAAAGGAAAACTATTCAGTGGGGATTCTACCATAACCCCCTCACTCTGAAACTAATCACACTCTTAAAAACTTGAAAGCCAGCCACTTTGTGCCTTTATTATCACCCCCCCCCCATGTTTGGTAGCCAATGTTTAAGTTGTCCATCCCTATTAATCCTGTGTAGCATAGTGGTTATGAATAGGGCTGTGAACCACAAGGTCACCAGTTCAAAACTACCAGCTGCTCCGCAGGAGAAAGATGAGGCTTTCTGCTCCTGTAAAGATTTACAGCCTTGGAAACCCTGTTCAGGGTCGCTATGGATCGAAACTGACTCCACGGCACTTAACAACAACAACTGAGGGAATAGGCTTGATCCTTCATTTGAAGACACTTTCCCTCATGGTTGGATTGTGAGCAACTATATCCATAAATAAATGTCAAGTTCATCAAATTGTAGCAATTTACATTTGCTTCCTGTATCAAATTTATTTATCTTCCTTGAGTTGAATTCTTATCAGCAACCCATCCAAATTAGGTCAAATGGGTACTATCAGCAAGTTTGGGTGTTCTTCTATGCCTACATCCCACTTCAGATCAGCTGACTACTTCACTGTCAGCTCTAGCCCTCCATGGTTGAATCAGTGTACATGGGCTTAGGAGTTCCCAAGTCTCCCTAAATTTTGGGTTATTCCTTGTGACCCTCAAAATTGTTTTTAATTTTTAGACCATTGTTGCTGCCATTGTATTAATACATCCCACTAGGGGTCTTCCTCTCTCTCATTGACCCTCCACTGTACCAAACATGATGTATGCTCCTGACACTATTTTTAAAGAGTAAGAGATGAAGTCTGGCCATTCTAGCTGTACTGCGTCCAACACAATTGTTTGTGCTTCGGGAGTCAATGATACTTTGAATATTCTTTGCCACCATAATTCAAATGCATCAATTCTTTTATGGTCTTCCTTGTTTATTAATCAACTTTCTCATTCATATGAGTTAATTGAAAATACCATGGCTTGGGTGAGGTACACCTTAGTACGGCTCTTTAACACTTTGAAGAGGTTTTTTTTTTTTTTTTTTGCAGCAGATTTGTCTAATGCAATATGTCTTTTGACTTCTGGACTGCTGCTTCTTTGAAATAAATCTGCATACTGCAGATTGTTAATGAGTCTT
>NW_006424073.1:0-1391 GCF_000296735.1 Chrysochloris asiatica | reverse complement strand
TCCCTGCCTGAAGTCAGTTTCTCCACTTACCAAATGGGAGTGGGGAAGGTGTTCACCTGATGGTCAGGTGCTGTTGTTGTTGTTGCTGTTAAGTGCTGTTGAGTTGATTCTCACTCATTGTAATTGTGTATAGGGTTTCCAGGGAGCAGTTTTTGGGTTTGAACCACCAACCTTGTGTTTAGAAGTCCAGAGCTTACCCTACAGCAAATCCACCCAGATGCACCTCAGAAGTAAGCCCTTTCATTCTACTTCTGTACAGATTGTTGTTGTTAGTTGTTGTCAAGTCAATTCCAACTCTTGGTAGCCCATGTGTGTTAGAGTAGAACGTTTGCTACATAGGATTTCCAGGCTGTGAGCTTTTGGAAGCAGAATGCCAGGCTTATCTTCTGGGTGGTTTCTACCCACGAATCTTAGGGCAAATCATCAAGTGTGTAACCATGTGAACAACCCAGTGACTTCTTACTGTAAGATTACAGCTCCTGCCCACTCTTTGAAAATTGTATGACTCACAGTTCTCCTGACACACGTGAGGTGGTCATGAACCAGAGTGTTTTGTTTTGTTTTGCCACTGTGGTTCCTGAAAGATGGCATCAATATCTGATCCCATGAGGGCCTCAGAAACCTTACTGACCAATCTTCACTCACAGAAAACTGAGGGCTCTGGGCCCTCCCCACCCTTGAGGGATTCATAGCAAAGTGGACTCTGAGGAGCAGCCCCATGCTGGACATTCCCCAATCTGCAAGAGGATTCTCTCCTAAGGAGGTTGGAGGGGCTTGTCATGCCAATTCCAGTCTGCTTACATCTGCAAGCCTCGGCAAAGCTGCTGACCCAGGTCCCTATGCCTCACCCTCCCAGAATTACTCTAGACCTTGTACTGTGCATTCCCAGTCCCCACATCTGTCCTGTCTGAGTACCCAGAGCAGCAATAAAGGATGTTTCTCCAAAGTCCTCTGTCCTTTCCTTGGCACAAGACCTGTTTACCCTTGGTCTCTATTCCGCATTTGTGTGGAGCTGAAGAAATGTTTCTCAAGCAGTCTTGTGTCCATCCCTGCAGGAGGGTTTTGATTCCCACCCATCAAGTCAGATTCTTTAGGTCTTTCTTGTGGCCATAGAAATGAGATTGGGATCAGCATGTATCCCTTAAGACCATTGTTGGTATTGCCTCCATAGTCATCCTGAGAGTAGTTGCTCTTAAATCCTGTAATGAAGAAGACCCTAGACCCTTGTAGTTTCTGAGACCCACCATGAGCATAGAAATTACACTAGATGAACCTTTTTGTTTCTCAAACGAGGAGTTTGAGATCACTGCTTCTTACTGCATAACCCTTGGGTGGTACAAACAGTGATCACACTCTTCTGATAACAGAAAGTTTAACAATTCAAGTCCACC
>NW_006424072.1:0-1391 GCF_000296735.1 Chrysochloris asiatica | reverse complement strand
ACTCTGTATATGGAAATGTTGCACTACTGTGCCATGTAGCTAGCTCTCTGTACATGGATATGTTGGACTGATCTGCCATGTAGTTAGTACTCTGTATATGGACATGTTGGACTACTCTGCCATGTAGCTTTCTCTCAGTATATAGACACGTTGGACTCATCTGCCACGTAGCTAGAACTCTGTATATGGAAATGTTGCACAACACTCTCATGCAGCTAGCTCTCTATTTATGGACATTGTGGAATCATCTGCATTGTAGCTAGCGCTCTGTGCATGGATATGTTGGACAGATCTGCTAAGTAGGTAGCTCTCTGTATATGCACATATTGGACATGTCTGCCATGTAGCTAGCTCTCAGTATATGGACATTTTGAACTCATCAGCCATGTAACCAGCTCTCTCTGTATGAACATGTTGGACTCATCTGCCATGTAGCTAACTCTCAGTATATGGACATATTGGACTCATCTGCCATGTAGCTAGGACTCTGTATATGGAAATGTTGCACTACTCTGCCATGTAGCTAGCTCTCTGTATATGGATATTTTGGACTTTTCTGCCATGTAGCTAGCTCTCTGTGCATGGATATGTTGGACCGATCTACCATGTAGGTAACTCTCTATATATGAACATATTGGACTTGTCTGTCATGTAGCTAACTCTCTGCATATGGACATGTTGGACTCGTCAGCCATGTAGCCAGCTCTCTCTGTATGAACATGTTGTACTCATCTGCCTTGTAGCTACGCCTCTCTATGTATATACATATGTTGGACTCATTTGCCATGTAGCTAGCTCTCTGTGCATGGATATGTTGAACTGATCATGTATGTAGGTAATTGTCTGTATATGAACATATTGGAATTGCCTGCCATGTAGTTAGTTCTCAGTATACGGACATGTTTGACTCATCAGCCATGTAGCCAGCTCTCAGTGTATGAACATGTTGGACTCATCTACCATGTAGCTAGTACTCTGTATATGGACATATTGGACTACTCTGCCATGTAGCTAACTCTCAGTATATGGACATGTTGGACTTATCTGCCATGTAGCTATTCCTCTCTGCATGTGGACATTTTGGACTTATCTGCCATGCAGCTAGGTCTCTGTGCATGTATAAGTTGGACTGATCTTCCATGTAGGTAGCTCTCTGTATATGAACATATTGGAATTTTCTGCCATGAAGCTAGCTCTCTGTATATGGACATGTGGAACTCATCAGTCATGTGGCCAGCTCTCTCTGTATGAACATGTTGGACTCATCTGCCTTGTAGCTATTCCTCTATATATACACATATTGGATTCATCTGACATGTTGCTAATTCTCATTATATGTTGGACTCATCTTCCATGTAGTTAGAACTCTGTATATGGAAATGTTGGACTAC
>NW_006424071.1:0-1333 GCF_000296735.1 Chrysochloris asiatica | reverse complement strand
AGAGGGAACCCACAGCCACCAAAAGAAAAGAAATAATAAAGATTACAGCAGAAATAAATGAGATAGAAAACAGAAAAACTATAGAAACAATCAACAAGACAAGAAGCTTGTTCTTTGAAAGAATCAACAAAATCGACAGCCCATTGGCAAACCTAACAAAAGAAAAGAGGGAGAAGACACAAATAACACGCAATAGAAATCACATGGGTGATGTCACAATGGAACCAAAGGAAATCAAAAGGATAATAAAAGAATACTATGAAGAGTTGTACTCTAACAAATTTGAAAACTTAGAAGAGATGGATACATTTTTAGATAAACACGACTTACCTAAACTTACACACAGTGAAGTAGAAAACCTGTGAACAGACCCATAATAAAAGAAGAAATTGATCAGGTCATCAAAAGACTCCCAACCAAAAAAAGTCCAGGCCCAGACGGCTTCACTGGTGAATTCAACCAAACATTCAGGGAAGAGCTGTCACCCAAACTACTCAAAATTTTCCAGAATATAGAGGAGGATGGAAAACTCCCCGACACATTTTTTGAAGCAAGTATAACCCTCATGCCAAAACCAGGGAAGGACATCACTAAGAAAGAAAACTATAGACCAATATCTCTCATGAACATAGATGCAAAAAATCTCAACAAAATACTAGCCAACAGAATCCAGCAACACATCAAATAGACAACATAGCATGATCAAGTGGGATTAATAACAGGGTTGCAAGGATGGTTCAACATTAGAAAAATGATCAACGTTATCCACCATATAAATAAGAAAAAAGAAAAGAATCACATGGTTATATCGACAGATGCAGAAAAGGCATTTGACAAAATTCAACATCCATTCCTGATGAAAACACTCAACAAAATAGGAATTGAAGGGAAATTTCTCAGTATAATAAAGAGCATATATACAAAACCAACAGCCTATATTACTCTCAACAGAGAGGAATTGAAAGCCTTCCCTCTGTGAACAGGAACCAGACAAGGATGTCCTCTGTCACCACTTCTATTCAATATTGTGCTGGAAGTCTTAGCAAGAGCTATACGGCAAGACAGGGAAATTAAATGTATTCAAATTGGCAAAGAGGAAGTAAAACTCTGCCTATTTGCAGAGGATATGATCCTATATGTAGAAAACCCCAAAGACTCAGTAAAAAAAACTACTAGACCTCATTGGAAGATTCAGCAAAGTGCCAGGGTATAAGATCAACATGCAAAAATCAGTTGGATTCCTCTATAGAAAAAATGACAGTTTTGAAAAGGACATCAGGAAAGCAATACCATTTACAATAGCCACCCAAAGGATGAAATAGCTTGGAATAAA
>NW_006424070.1:0-1391 GCF_000296735.1 Chrysochloris asiatica | reverse complement strand
TAATGCTGTCTAAAGAAGGTATTTGAAATGAACAAATCATTGGTTTTGCAGAATCCTATCATGCATTCTCCAGCATAATTTCTATCACCAAGGCCATATTTTCCAACTACTGATACTTCCTCTTTGCTCCCAACCTTTGCATTCCAATCACCAGTAATGATCAATACATCTTGATTGCATGTTTGATCAATTTCAGATTGACAAAGTTGGTAGAATTCTTCTATTTTATCCTCACTGGATTTAGTGGTTGGTGCGTAAATTTAAATAATAGTGGTATTAACTGGTCTTCCCTGTAGGTGCATGGATATTATCCTATCACAGACAGCGTTGTACCTCATGACTGATCTGGATATGTTCTTTTGGACAATGAATGCAACACCATTCCTCTTCAATTTGTCATTCCCAGCATAGTAAACCATGTAGCTGTCAGATTGGAAATGGCCAATACCCATCCATTTCAGCTCACTAATGCCTAAGATATCGATGTTTATGCATTCCATTCCATTTTTGACAACTTCCAATTTTCCCAGATTCATACTTTGTACATTCCATGTTCCGATTTTCAGTGGATGTTTACAGCTGTTTCCCTTCATTTTGAGTTGTGACCCATCAGCAAATGAAGGTTCTACAATGCTTTTCTCCCATGGGATTTTTTCCTTGCACGTCATCATGGTCAACTCTACTTTGAGGAGGCAGCTCTTCCCCAGTCACATTTTGAGTGCCTTCCAACCTTAAGGGCTCATTTTCTGGCACTATATCTGACAGTGTTTCTCTGCTATTCATAATGTTTTCAATGACTCAATATTCAGAAGTAGTTCCTCACTCCTTCCTAGTCTGTCTTCATCTGGAAGCTCATCTGAAACCTGTCCACCATGGGTGACCCTGCAGTTATTTAAAATACCGGTGGCATAGCTTCCAGAGTCATAGCAACTCACAAGCCAGCACAGTATGGCCAACTGACAGAAGAGTGGTGGCTTGTCTAGATGGGTCTGGTAAAAAGAGATGGGGATAACATTCTTGCGATTCAATAGTAAGTAATTGTTATCATGACTAATTGCGAATTGCACATTTGTAAAGGTAGGAGTTTTGTAATAAAATGAGTGTAAAACTAATGTTCTCCATGTAAACTGTCACATAATTCACAATAAAACATTTATTAAAAAAAAAAAAAAATTAAACTAGCCGCCCAGGTAAGGGAAAAGATTGTGTGGTTAAAATCCTAGCCAATGGTGTGAGACACAGCCTTGAGACTCACGTCAGGGATTAAAAACCTGAGTGCACTGCCCACTCGGTGCGCTAGCCTGTTCCTGTATGTATGGCTATGCGCACAAACACCTTCTTGCAGGAGTAAATTTTGCTTTGCCAAGGTAAAAAAAAAAAAAAAAAATATA
>NW_006424069.1:0-1392 GCF_000296735.1 Chrysochloris asiatica | reverse complement strand
CTGAAGAAAAAATTTAAATCTCGACTTTCATTATTGAAGGATTCTCTGGGCAAATTATTGAATGATGCAGAAAGCATCAAGAGAAGATGGAAGGAGTACACAGAGTCACTGTACCAAAAGGAAATGGTTGATGTTCAACCGTTTCAAGACGTAGCATATGACCAAGAGCCAATGATACTGAAGGAAGAAGTTCAAGGAGCACTGAAGGAATTGGCAAAGAACAAGGCACCAGGAATTGATGGAATAAAAATTGAAATCTTTCAAGGAAGTGAGGTGGCACAGGAGGCACTGACTCATCTCTGTCAAGAAATTTGGAAGACAACTATCTGGCCGACTGATTGTAAGAGATCGATATCTGTGCCCATTCCAAGGAGAGGTGACCCAACAGAATGCAGAAATCATCGGACAATTGCTATGATATCCCATGCAAATAAAGTTTCACTAAAGGTAACAGAGAAACGGCTGCAAGCATATATTGACAGAGTACTCCCAGAGGTTCAAGCCAGATTCAGAAGGGGCCGTGAAACCAGGGATATCATTGCTGGTGTCTGATGGATCTTGGCTGAAAGCAGAGAATATTAGAAAGATGTTTACCTGTGCTTTAGTGACTATGCAAAGCCTTTTGATTGTGTGGATCATGACAAGTTATGGACAACAGTGTGAAGTATGAGTATTCCAGAATACTTAATTGTGCTCATGAGGAATCTGTACATGAACCAAGAGGCAGTTGTTCGAACAGAACATGGGAACACCGAATGGTTTAAAATTAAGAAAGGTGTGGGACAAGGTTGTATTCTTTCACCATACTTATTCAACCTGTATGCTGAACAAATATTTCGAGAAGCTGGGTTCTATGAAGAAAAACGTGTATCAGGATTGGAGGAAGACTCATTAACAACCTGCGATATGCAGATGATACAACCTTGCTTGCTGAAAGTGAAGAGGACTTAAAACATTTACTCATGAAGATCAAGGAGCACAGCCTCAGTATGGATTACATCTCAATGTAAAGAAAACAAAAATCCTCACCACTGGACCAATAAACAACATTCTTGTCAACAGAGAAAAGATTGAAGTTGTCAAGGACTTCATTCTTCTTGGATCAATTATCAACACTCATGGAAGCAACAGTTAAGAAATCAAATGACATATTGCATTAGGCAAATCTGCTGCACAAGACCTTTTTAAAGTGTTGAAGAGCAACGATGTCAGCTTGAAGCCTAAGGTGTGTCTGACCCAAGCTATGGTATTTTCAATAACCTCATATGCCTGCGAAAGCTGGACAGTAAATAAGGAAGACCGTAGAAGAGTTGATGCATTTGAGTTATGGTGTTGGAGGGGAATATTGAAAGTGCCATGGGCTGCCAAAAGAACCAACAGATCCATGTTGGA
>NW_006424068.1:0-1378 GCF_000296735.1 Chrysochloris asiatica | reverse complement strand
TTATTTCATGAGCATTGATTGTGAATCCTAGCAAATTGAAGTGTTTGAAAACTTCAATTTTGTCTCCATTAAAAATGATGTTATTTATTGATCCAGTTGTGAGGATTTTTTTTGTTGTTGTTTTCTTTACATTGAGGTGCAGTCCATATTGAAGGTTATAGTCTTTTCTGTTCATCAATAAGTATTTCAAGTCCTGATGCCATGTTCTTCTTCATATAATCCAGCTTTTTGGATCACTTGATCAGCACACAGACTGTATAAGTATTATGAAAGTTTACAACCATGGCACACACCTTTCCTGATTTTAAACCATTCAGTATCCCCTTGTTCTGTTCGAATGACGATCTCTTGGTTTATGTACAAGTTTCTTATGAGCTCGATTAAGTGTTCTAGAGCATCTATTCTTCACAATGTTATCCATAGTTTGTTATGATCAATGTAGTTGGATGCCTTTTCATAGTCAATAAAGCACAAATAAATATCTTGCTGGTATTCTCTGCTTTCAGCCAAGACCACTCTTTTTAAAATACCAGGCTTGTGATTAGCACTCCAATGCTTATCCTACAGCACCACACCATGAATGCTACTAGAGCAAGTAAATGAATCCACCAAAATTGTACAGTAGAAATTAACAAGCAAAAATCATTTTTTGCTCTCTAGACCAGCAATGGACAAGCTGAAAACAAAATTAAGGAAACAATTCCATTTAAAACAGCACAAAAGAAATAAAATTCTTATGACTAAATTTAATAGTAGGAGTGTAGGACTGATACACTGAAAACTACAAAAATGCTGAAAATATAGAGGAAATCTAAATAAAAGAAAACAAAATCCCATGTTCATGAATTGAAGGACTTTTTTTTAGGATTTCAGTACACTCATTTCCAAAATGAAAGGGTTTAGTTATGGTTTAAGTGATGGTTTAAATACACCTGCATTAGGGGACCTAACTGTGAAATACCAGAGCAGTGGATAAAACATATGTTCCCAGGTAGCTTGTGAGTTACACAGTGGGCTGCAACTGGCAAGGTAAGTAGTTCAAGTTCACCAGGCACTCTAGAGAGGAAGATGAGTCTTTCTAATTTCATAAATATTTAAAGCTCGGAAACCCTATATAGGGTCACTATGAGTCAGAGTGAACTCCACAGTACACCACCACTATCATAGTAGGAATCCTGGTGTGGCACTATAGAATAAACACTGGATTCTAACACAGTTTGAACTGCATGGTTGGTGGTTCAGCTGCTCCTCGGAAACTCTATACAGGGTCACTAAGAGTCAGAATCAACTCAACAGCACCTGTTGTTGTTGTTGTTAAGTGCCGTCGAGTCGATTCCGACCCATAGCGACCCTGTACAGGGTTTCCGAGGGTGTAAAT
>NW_006424067.1:0-1279 GCF_000296735.1 Chrysochloris asiatica | reverse complement strand
AATTATTCACTATTGTATCACAAGAGACCTATCCACATCTCCTTTCTTCAGCTCGCCCAGACAGATTGGCTACTACTCAGTGGAGAGTCTACCTTCCTCCATGCCCTCTGGATCTAGGCTCCTTCTTGAAAGCTTGTAAGCCAGTCACTTCTTGCCTTTGTAGGCCCCCCGCCCACCATTTTGGGTAGCCAATGTCCAAGTTGCCCAACCCTGCCTACTCTTTGTATGGAGGGGTGGGAATGATCTTCCCTATAAAGATTTGTTCCCTCTTTTGAGCTACTGTATCCATAGGTGTAAGTCAAGTTCATCAATTTGTATCAGATTACTCCTTTTCCCCTCTTCTTTCTTCTTCTAGTTGAGCTCTGATCATCCAGTCATTGAAGCCAGGTCAAGTGGGTATTATCTGCAAGTGTGGGTGCTCTTAGGCATATGCCCTCTCTTCTTATCAGCTGGGCGCTTCACTCTCCACTCTAGTCCTCTGTGGCTGGTTCACTGATTCTGGGCCCAAGAGTCTCCAAGTCTTGCCACACTGCTGGTCAACCAGGTCTCCACCAGGATTCACAGGAGTCTATTCAATGTTGTAGGGCTTAGCTCGCAGCTTCATTGCTGTTTTTCCCTCACTTCTCCTTATCGGTGATGAGCATGGTCACCAATCAGAGCGTGTATTCCCATTGAGTCTTAGTCTTGGAAGGGGGTTTACTCTGAGGTGACCCAACCACTTGCCTTGATGTCTCCTGGGCAAGCAACTTGCTTGTTCTTGTAGTAATCAGTTGGACTGCTTATATTGTTTTGTCTTTTTCCTATAGGTCTTTCTTTCAAGAACTATCTTCTGTCCTTCTAGCCACTCCAGATTGGTCTGCCCATACTTTCAAGTGGAAGTTTCCCACCTCTGAAGATTCTGGATGTTGTTCAGGATTCCACATACAGTCTTATGTAATGCAGAGGCTCCGCAGGAAGCCTCCCTCACTGGGCCTGGTGTAGCCCTATTTTAGGTATTCCAATCAGTTATAGGCAGAAGATAGACTTACAAGCTTTCTATGGTGATATTTCTGGATATTCCTTTCTCTCCCCCTCAAGCGTCTATTTTAGAATGGTATGCCAGGGAAACCAAGTTTCAAAAGACAGCCAAGCATCTTAACATTATTTCCCACCTTTTCTTCATTCCAACAATGTTTCAATCCCTGTATCCCAGAGCCCTGTTGTTCCAAGGTTGTGCACACATCATTATTTACCTCTGTCCCACTTAGCCCATGCAAACCTGTCTAATTGTTTTCCCATC
>NW_006424066.1:0-1289 GCF_000296735.1 Chrysochloris asiatica | reverse complement strand
ATGCTTCACTCTCTGCTCTAGCCCTCTGTAGCTATGTCCTTGTCCATGGGCTCAAGTGTCTTCAGGTTTCACCACACTTTGGACCAACCAGTCCTTCCTCTTCTCTCTCTCATCTCAAGGTCAATGGGAGTCAATGGACTGTGGTTGAAGTCAGCCCATTTCTTCATTGCTGGCCTTCCCCCTCTTCCATTCACCAGTAGGCCAATGTGGTTTCCAGCAAGCTTACGTGCTTGTTTGTGTGTTCCCTTTGAGTTTCCGTCTTAGAGGGGAGTTTGTCCTGAAGGAACTTGATTGCTAGCCTTGTTGTCTTCCTGGCGAACAACTTGCTTATTCTTGTAGTAGCCAGTCATGCTGACATTTTTGTTTTGTGTTTTTTCTGATCATCTTTCTTTGCAGATGTATCTTCTGTTGCTGTAGCTGTTCCAGGCTGGTCTGCTTGTTCTTTCTAGTGGAAATATCCCATCTCATAAGGTTCTGGATGGAACTCAGGATTCCACCTAAGGTCCTATACTTTGTAAAGGCTTTGCATGAGGCCTATTTCACTGGGCAAGTTCTAGAACCCCTTTTAGATATTCCAATCATTTATAGGCTGAAGACGGGCTTACAAGTTTTATGTAACCATGTTTCCCAACATTCCTTTCTATTCCACTCAAGTGTCTCTTTTACAATAGTAGGCAAGGGAAACTAATATTCCTAAGGCAGTCAAGGATTTTAGTATTATTTATCATCTTCAAGTTATATCTAGATCCCTGTATCCCAGAGCACTGTTGTTCCAAGGTTGAGCACTCAATACTATTTACTTCTCTGTCCCACTTAGGCTGTGCAAACCTGTCTCAGTGTTCCCCTCTCTATCTTGTTCTTCTGTCTCCTCCCCTTCTTGTATTGCCCTCCGCAACACCCAAACTAAGCCCCCATCCCTACCCCATTGTGGTTACCTTATATTCCATGAATTTTTCCCTTCATTTAAGACAGCCTTTTATCCTGTAATCTACTTAACCTTCCCACCACCTGGATCTCTGTTCCTCTGTGTTTACCTTATTTCACATTGAAATTGTTTTGATCATAGACTGACCTCCCAGAGCCTCTGTTCTTACAATTTTATTCTGCTCTTGACTCTTCCATTTGTCGATTGAGTTCAGGGTGATGCTGCCATGTACGCCATTCTCTAGTTGTTGTCTGTTCTTATTGGTTCTCTACAGAACTTCCTTTAGGATGCTTTTCTTAGCAGGTTTGGCTTTGGCAAAATCCCTTAGTTTCTCTTTATCCTGGGATGTTTTGATTACACCATC
>NW_006424065.1:0-1334 GCF_000296735.1 Chrysochloris asiatica | reverse complement strand
ATCTCGTTGGAAGTCTTCCTCTTTTTTCACTGACCCGCTGCTCTACTAGCATGATGCTCTTTACCAGAGACTGATTGCTCATAAAAAAATGTCCAAAATATGTTAGAATGAAGGCTCACCGTCCTCCATTCAAAGGAGCATTCTGCTGTACTTCCTCTGAGACAGATTTGTTTATTTTTCCGACAGTCCATGATACTTTCAGTATTCTTTGTCCGTACCATAATTCAAGTGCATCAGGTTTTCTCTTGTCTTCCTTATTTATTGTCTGACTTTCACATGCATATGTTATTGTTAAGTGACCTCAAGTTGGTTCAGACTCATAGTGACTTTGTATAGGGTTTCTGAGGAGTAGCTGGTAGGTTTGAAGTACTGATGCTGAGGTTCGTAGTCCAGTGCTTATCCTTTGTTCTGCGGTGCCACACATAGACGGTAACTGAAATATCATTGCATGAGCTATAGTAGAGCATAGAACCGATAAACTCAATTCACATGGAGTTGATTTTAACTCATAGTGAATGCAAAATCCATGTGGGATCATGTATGTGTTTCTGACTTCACAACGGAAAAAGAGACTCAAACTCTGAATCAGCCTAAGGCCAATTCCTGTGAAGTGGAGTTCAGACATGGTTTCGCCCAGCAAACTTATTTATCCTACTTGTGTTCAATAATCTATTGAATGACTACACGATAGTCCATTAAGAAAGTGACCAGGGTACTATTCAGGATCAATAAAACCAACTCTGGATGCAACAGTTCTCCAGTCAGGAATGCCTCTTTCTGCTGTACTGCAAACATGACTCACTCTCATTTATCTTCAGCTTCTCAGCCATGTGGCCCCTTGACTGCTGCCCTGATGGGAAAAGTGATACAAAGTTGTTTTAAGTCAATCTGTGACTACCCAAAGGGCACATTCTGCATGCCAGTCTGCTGCCCATAGGCATTCAGCTCTATGCATTCCATGGAGCAGGAGCCTGAAGCTGCTCTGTCTCTCCATGATACCTCCTCTACAGTTGCCACTGCTGTTGCCACTATTCTAGGTAGGGATCTCAGGCTCTACCTAGTCTCTTCCTTCTTGATGGTCCTGGGATGTTCACCCCTGTTTCTAGGATGGTTCCTTTTAAACTTGGCTAGATGGCAAAACTTAACCAATCACAGCCTTAGAGTCCTGTGTACTTTATTTGCGTGATCCCACCAACTCAGTGGTGTTGAAGGAGAATATTGAAAGTGCCATGGACTGCCAAAACAACCAACAGATCTGTATTGGAAGAAGGGTATCCAGAGTGCTCCTTGGAGGCCAGGATGGCCCAACTTCTCTCTCATACTTTGGACATATT
>NW_006424064.1:0-1331 GCF_000296735.1 Chrysochloris asiatica | reverse complement strand
CTAGAACTCTGAACCACATATAAAGAAATATTTAGAAGGTTGGAAGGCTTACAGCTAAGGGAATTTGTAGCAGAAGCAAGGAATCCAGTGCTCTCTAACCAAGGTGCTCAGCTGCTCCAGGAGCCGCAATCTTGGGCTAGACCAAGTGGGGAAGGATCAGAGCAGCCATTGACGCCTGATAGAATTGCAGAGGTAAAGGTGTGGACATTCTTTTTTTTTAAATCTATTCATTGGTCTCTCGCTGTTTGTGCACCTCTATTCTGGTGACTAGAGCGGGTGCCTGAGCGGGTGGACACTCACCCCCCACCCCTGGAGGATTCTACTACACATGTGCAAAGATCTCCTCAAAATTTAAAGTGACATTTTCCATTTAAAACCAAATGGCAGTGCAAAACAGCCACAGCCACCACTGAACTGTTTATCACTAGGAAAAAGGCATGATTGGGGATTTTGGAGCAGGACAGGTAGACTAAGAAGGAAATAGGCTAAAAAATAAATCTGAGTTACATTACTACGACCAACAGTGGCATCCTGAAATTTTTTAGGAAGAAGAATGAAAAGGTAAGCTGATCTCCTTATCACATCTACCTGGAGACAATCAGAAAGCATAAAAAATACCAAAAATACAAACCTATCAAAGTATTAAGGCTACAGATAATGCCTGAATATGCCCCCCTCCCAAAAAAAAACAGAAACAGATTACCGTATCAGCACATGTTCAGAAATGAGATAAAGTGACTGAGGCAAATGAGCTGGAAGTAGACCTACACTCCATACTGGAAGATGGACAGGCTTTGGAAATGTCTGAGAAGGAATTCAGAAAAAAATGTTTATAAAATTTATCAAAACACTATACAATGAAATTGAGAAAAATAAGGAAGAAGTCAGGAAAGTACTACAGGAACAATCAAATAAGATAGATACAGCATTAGAAACAATTCAAAATCTACAGAAAGAGGTCCAAATTATTAGTAATAGAATATCAGAAATGGGCAATACACTGAAAGGGCAATACACTGAAAGGGCAAAGGAGTAGAATTGAAGAGATAGAAGCCAGAACTAGTGAGCTAGAAGATGAATCTCTCAACACTACTAAAATAGAAGTGCAAGCAGAAAAAAAGGATTAAAAAAATCTAAAGAAGGCCTAAGATTCATGTTGGACAACATACAGAGGAATAACTTAACAATTATTGGCATTCTGGAACAGGAAGAATCACACAAGTCCACAGATGAGATAGTTGAAGAGCTCTGGAAGAAAAAATTTCAACATCCTGAAAAGCAAAAAGATAAAGCATTCAAGAAGCTCAACAAACCCCAGGAAGGATAGACCC
>NW_006424063.1:0-1392 GCF_000296735.1 Chrysochloris asiatica | reverse complement strand
CATGTAGCTAACTCTCAGTATATGGACATGTTGGACTCATCTGCCATGTAGCTAGTACTCTGTATATGGACATGTTGGACTACTCTGCCATGTAGCTAACTCTCACTTTATGGACACAGTGAACTCATCTGTCATGTAGCTAGTACTCTGTATATGGAAATGTTGGACTACTCTGCCATGAAGCTAGCTCTCAGTATCTGGAAACGTTGAACTCATCTGCCATGTAGCTAGTACTCTGTATAAGGAAATGGTGCACTACTCTGGCATGTAGCTAACTCTCTGTATATGGACAATTTGGACTCGTCTGCCATGAAGCTAGGTCTATGTGCATAGATATTTTGGACTGATCTGCCATATAGGTAGCTCTCTGTATATGAACATATTGGACTTGTCTGCCATGTAGCTAGCTATCTGTATGTGGACATGTTGACCTCGTCTGCCATGTAGCTAGTTCTCTGCACATAGATATGATGGACTGATCTACCATGTAGGCTTCTCTCTATATATGAACATGTTGGACTTGTCTGCCATGTAGATAGCTCTTTGTATTTTGACATGTTGGACTTGTCTTCCAAGTAGCTTACTCTCTTTGCATGGATATGATGGACTGATCTGCCATGTGAATAGCTCTCTTTATATGAACATATTGGACTTGTCTGCCATGTAGCTAGGTCTCTTTACATGAAAATGTTGGACTCATCAGACACTAGCTAGATCTCTGTGTATGAACATGTTGGACTATCTGCCTTGTATCTACTCCACTATATATACACATGTTGGACTCATTTGCCATATATATATAACTCTCAGCATATGGACATGTTGGACTCATCTTCCATGTAGCTAATTCTCAGTATATGGACATGTAGGACTTATCTGCCATGAAGCTAGCTCTCAGGTTATGGACACTTTGGACTCATCTGCCATATAGCTAGAATTCTGTATATGGAAATGTTGCACTATTCTGCCATATAGGAAGTTCTCTGCCTATGAACATATTGGACTTGTCTGCCATGTAGCTAACTGTCTGTATATGGAAATGTTGGACTCATCAGCCATGTAGCTAGAAATCGGTATTTGGTAATGTTGCACTACTCTGCCATGTAGCTAGCTCTCTGTATATGTACGTTTTTGATTCATCTGCCATGTAGTTGGCTCACTTTGTATGGACATATTGGACTCGTCTGCCAAGTAGCTAGCTCTCTGTGAATGGATATATTGGACTGATCTACCATGTAGTTAGTTCTCCTTATATAAACATATTGGACTTGTCTGCCATGTATCTAGCTCTCTGTATATGGACATGTTGGACCCATCTGCCATGTAGTTAAATCTCAGTACATGGACATGTTGGACTCATCTGCCATGTAGCTAACTCTCAGTACATGGACA
>NW_006424062.1:0-1365 GCF_000296735.1 Chrysochloris asiatica | reverse complement strand
AAGAAGAAGTATCTTCTGTTCCTTTATCTGCTCCAGGCTGGTTTGTATGTCCTTTCAAGTGGGAATGTCCTACATCAGAAGGTCTGGATGAGGCTCAGGATTCCACCTAAGGTTCCATACACACTACGAGAGCTCTGCAAGAAGTCTATTTCACAGGACAAGTTCTAAAAACCCTTTTAGGTATTCCAATCAGTTATAGGCTGAAGATGGCTACAAGCTTTCTGTAAACATGTTTTCCAATATTCCTTTCTATCCCACTCATGTGTCTATTTTACAATAGGATATTGATCTTTATGTGTCCCATTTCATTTTTGATAACTTCCAATTTTCCTAGATTCATACTTCATTAATTCCATATTATGATTACTAATGGATGTTTGCAGCTGTTTCTTTTCATTTTGAGTTGTACCCCATCAACAAACAGAGGTCTAGAAAATTTTGTTCCATTTGTTATTAAAGGTTAACTCTACTTTGAGGAGGCAGCTCTTCTCCAGTTGTATTTTGAGTGCCTTCTAACTTGAGGGCTTCATCTTTCAGCACCCGACAATGTTCCACTGTTATTCATAAGGTTTTCATCGGTCAATTTTTCCAGAGTCACTGTGTAAAAAATGGATGTTCAGCCATTTCAAGAGGTAGCATATGATCAAGAATGGATGGCATTGAAGAAAGAAGCCCAAGCTGCATTGAAAGCATTGGTGAAAAACAAGGCTCCAGGAATTGACAAAATATCAGTTGAGATGTTTCAACAAGAAACATCTAGAGACACTTACTAGTGTCAATATATGCCAATATATCTGAAGACATTTACCCGGCCAACCGACCGGAAGAGATCCATATTTGTGCCCATTCCAAAGAAAGGTGATCCAACAGAATGTGGAAATTATCTAACAATATCACTAATACCACACACAAGAAAAAAATTTAAACTTTTTATTGTAAACTGAGTGAAGGTTTACAGACAAGACCATCAGCTTTACATTAAACAAATCATATACTTTGTTTCATCTCAATATCTCCATGCAACAACAGTTATCCGGCTTCCTCCCTGTGGTTCCTATTTGTATTCCACTCACCTTCCTATCCCTTCCCAACTTTGTCCTTAGGCATGTGTTACCCTTTTGATTTTGAATGACCATTTCATGGTGAGCATACCTTGCTAGTGTTGTTGTTCCCCCTCTATAAACATATCTCTGGTAGCGTAGTGGTTACGAATCTGGCTGCGAACCTTAAGGTCAACGGTTCGAAACTACCAGCCGCTCCGCGGGAGAAAGATGAGGATTTCTACTCCCGTAAAGATTTACACCCTCGGAAACCCTGTACAGGGTCGCTGTGGGTCGGAACCGACTCGATGGCACTTAACAACAA
>NW_006424061.1:0-1350 GCF_000296735.1 Chrysochloris asiatica | reverse complement strand
TATCTGATTCTTGGTCCAGGTACAGATTCTTCATGAGCATAATTAAGTGTTCCAGAATACTCATACCTCAAAATGTTGTCCATAGCTTGTCATGATCCAAACAATCAAAAGCCTTTTCATAGTCAATAAGGCACAGGTACGGGCACAAATACGGATCTCTTCTAATCAGTTGGCCAGATAGTTGTCTTCCAAATTTCTTGGCATAGATGAGTGAGTGTCTCCAGTGCTACCTCACTTTCTTGAAAGATTTCAATTTGTATTCCATCAATTCCTGGTGCCTTGTTCTTTGCCAATTCCTTCAATACAACTTGGACTTCTTCCCTGAGTATTTTTGGCTCTTAATCATATGCTACCTCTTGAAACAGTTCAACATCAACCATTTCCTTTTGGTACAGTGACTCTGTGTATTCCTTCCATCTTCTTTTGATGCTTTTTGCATCATTCAATAATTTGCCCAGAGAATCCTTCAATAATGAAAATCAAGGCTTGAATATTTTTTCAGTTCCCCCTGCTTGAGACATGCTGAATGTGTTCTTACCCTTTTGGTTTTCTGACTCCAGATCTTTGAACATTTTATTGTAATGTTTGACTTTGTTCTCTCTAGCTGACCTTTGAAATTTTCTGTTCAGCTTATTTACCTCCTCATTTCTTCCATTTGCTTAGCATCTCTATGCTGGGAACAAGTTTCAGAGTTTCTTCTGACATCCATTTTGATCTTTTCTTTCTTTCTTGTCTTCTTAATGACTTTTTGCTTCATGTATGACTCTGTTTCCCAGGCATGTCTGGTGAGTTTGAACCACCTACCTTGCCGTCCAAACCAACCTTGCAGTCCAGTGCTTATACTACAGTGCCATACCAGGATTCCATTATTAGATATGTTGTTTTTGTTATTAAATGCTGTGAATCGGTTCTGCTCCATAGCAACCCTATATAGGGTTTCGGAGGTGCAGCTGACCTTGCAGTTCAAAGCAACACTGGATTGAGTTCTTATATATATTGGTGTTAAATATCTAGCAGACTGAAAGAGCGTGAGCTTCAAATAAGATAATTTATAAAATTATTTTATCAATCCTGGGAATAAACTAAGGCCAGTGATAATATCAAATAGTTTTGAGAATGGTATGCTATTGAAAAAAATCCAAAGAATTTTAATGTTACTTGTTGTTGTAGGTGCCTCTTGAATCATAGTGACTGTATGGTGGTAATGGTGGTGTGCCAGTGGAGTTGGTTCCAACTCATAGAGACTCTGTATAGGGTTTCCAAGGCTGTAAATCTTTACTAGAACAGAAAGCTTCATCTTTCTACTGCCCAGCCACTGGTAGTTTCAAACTGCTTACCTTTAGATTAGCA
>NW_006424060.1:0-1392 GCF_000296735.1 Chrysochloris asiatica | reverse complement strand
GGAGAAGAGCGGAGTACAGGACCCTACCCAGAGAAGCAGTGACACCAGAGATGGAGGTAGAGACGATGATGTGGAGAGATGGAGCAGCTGGGGACTTTAGATCCAGAGAGGGAAAGGGGCTGTGTGCTGACGACTGGGGGCAGGCTTGTAGTGTATACCCTTTGGTTGGTTGATGATGCATGGAGGAGATTGTAACCATGACAATGAAATCATATACGATAAAATAAATGTAAATCTAATGTTCTCCCATGTAAACTGTCACATAATTCACAATAAAACATTTAAAAAAATGGAATTAAAAAATAAGAAAAAATTTCCATGAACTTTTTGAAGCCCCTTCATATCTCAGTAAAGTACTCTATACCTCTGTGGGATTTTTCACTGTTTGCATCAAGTCACTTCTGACTCATGGTGACCCCATATGTGTCAGAGTATTAGGTTTTCAATGGCTGATTTTTCAGAAGTAGATAGCCAGGCCTTTCTTCTGAGAAGCTTCTGGTGAGCTCCAGCCATCAAACTTTTGGGTTGCAGGTGAGCGTGTAAACTATCTGCACCACCCAGGGAATCCTCTGTTTTATTTAACCCCATTAAAATCATATAATTGAATCTGAAATAGTAATTGAATATCTGTCTCCCTTGCTAGAATGTAAACTGTATAAAGACTTTGTATCCCCAGGTTCTAGAACTATGCCAGGCATCTAGTGGGTACTCAAATGCTAATCATTGAATGAATGGAATCAGTATAATTGAGGTATAATTACATACTATAAAGTGAATACATTTACAATATATAGTTTGATGAGTCTTGACAAATTTATACCCTATGTAACCACCACCACAATCATTTTAGAGAACATTTCTATCAACACCTCTGACTCCTGATCCCAGTCAGTACTGATCTGCTTTCTAACACTATATAAGCTAGATTAGTTTTTCCTTTGTTGCTGATGTGCTGTAGAGTTGGTTCCAATTCACAGCAACCCTGTATAGGGTTTCCGAGGCTATAAATCTTTATGGGAGTAGAAAGCCTCATCTTTCTCCAGAGGAACATCTGGTAGTTTCCAGCTGCTGACCTTGAAGTTAGCAGCCCAACTTGTAACTGTTATGCTACCAGAGTTCGGTTTTGTGGTAAAGTAGTTAAAAATAACTACTGGCATTTTCCTTCCAGATATTTGGGTTTCCCATTTATATAGATATGTATGCATGAGTTCATTGGGCTAACCTACTAAGTATGTGTTCAGCATTAATAAAAATGAATAAGAAGGAAAAGAACAAACAAGATGGCAGATCGGGTGGAAGTACAGTGAGGAGCTCCACCAGCAACAATACAGAATACCCGATCAAGCAGGCTCAGGGGATGGTCCCAGAACTCTGAATCACATATAAAGGAAC
>NW_006424059.1:0-1283 GCF_000296735.1 Chrysochloris asiatica | reverse complement strand
TGTAAAAGATTAAGGAAAAGAACCCACACTAAAAGGGGAAAATTTTTTAATGTATATATTTGCTGATCACCAAGATGTATGGGATGACAGGAGGGTAGGGAGGGAGAGATAGAGCACAGCGTAAGGAATAGACACAGGATAGCTTGGGTGCAGGGGTGGGGGTGGCCGGGGGGCAATACACAAGAAGGGAGACGGGAATGGAAGAACAAGGCTGATGGGAGAACAGTTAGGCAGGTTCACATGGGCTAAGTGGGACAGAGGTAAATGATGATGTAGGCACAACCTTGGAACAGCAGAGCTCCAGGATACAGGGATTGAGGCATGGTTTGAAGGGGTAAAAGAGGGGAATAATGTTAAGATACTTGACTGTCTTTTGAATCTTGGTTTCCCTTGCCTACCATTGTGAAATAAGACACTTGGGGGTGGGGGGAAGGAATAGCCAGAATCATCACTACAGAAATCTTGTAAGTCCGTCTTCAACCTATAACTGATTGGAATACCTTAAAGGGGGTTAGAAGTTGCCCAGTGAAAGAGGCTTCCTTTGGAGCCTTTACACTGTACAAGACCATAGGTGGAATCCAGAACTTCATCCAGAACCAACAAGGTAGGAAATTTCCACTGGTAAGGACAAGTAGACCAGCCTGGAGCAGCTAGAAGAACAGAAGATATTTCATGAAAGAAAGACCAGCAGGAAAAATCCGAAACAATAATGGCAGTCTGATTACTACAAGAACAAGTAGCTGTTCACCTGGGAGCCATCAAAGCCAGTGGTCTGGACCCCTCAGAGCAAAGCCTGAGACTCAAGACTAAGACTCAAGGGAATATATGAGCAGGCATGTGGTCTGGCTGGTGACCACCTTGGTCACCAATAAGGGGAAGAGGGGGAAAAAACAGCAATGAAGTTACAAGCTAAGTCCACCCACATTCAATAGACCCCTGTGAACCCGTTTGGAGACCTAGATGGCCGGCAATAAGGCAAGACCCAGGGACTCCTGGGCCCAGAGGCAGTGACATGGCCACAGAGGACCAGATCACAGAGTGAAGTGAGGGGATATGATATGAAGTGAGGGGAGATGCACTAGAACACGCATACTTGCAGATAGTACCCACTTGACCTGGCTTCGATGGCTGGATAATCAGAACTCGACTAGAAAGGGGGGAGTAATCTGCTATAATTTGATGAACTTTCCTTATACTTATGGATGTGTTGTTGTTGTTGTTAGGTGCCATCGAGTCAGCACCGACCCATAGTGACCTTATGCACAGCAGAATGAAACACTGCC
>NW_006424058.1:0-1391 GCF_000296735.1 Chrysochloris asiatica | reverse complement strand
TATGGTGCAGAAGACACATTTTTTTCTACAATTTTTTTTCTTCCATAGAGAAAAATGATCTCTGGTAGTATCATAGATTATGTGTTGGACTGCTACCCACAAGGGCAACAGTTTGAATCCAGCAACCATTCTATGGGAAAAAGAGGAGACTTTCTGATCATGTAAAGGTTTATAGCCTCTGAAACACTATATAGGATAGTTAATAGCCAGAATAAAGTTTTTGGCAGTCAATTTTAGGTTTTTTAAGTCAAGGTATAGTATCTCAGTTAAAAAATAAACCATATTGTAGGACTCAGATTTTTCTTTGGTTCTGAGTTTAATATCTGTGCACTTTTAATTTACTGAGTACTATGAATCTGGTTCTTTCAAAGAAATTTAAGAGTTCTACTATACCCAGATCATGAGTTGTCCATATGAACCCAATGTAAAGAAAACTGATTGGACCAGGGATAAAGCATTTCATCCAACTACCGCCATTGATAAAACTCTTAGCCTAGGAGCTCTGTATGAAAAGAGTACTTCTTAGTACTATTTACCCCAAATACATAATCTGTCTTGGGACCTTGAATCCAAGAGGAGACAGAAAGGACTACCAAATAGCAACATACTGAAGAAGAGGCCTAGAAAGTAGGGAAGACAGTCAATTGGTAATAGTCATAATGTAGTAGAAATCATATCTAAGACTATGAGGTAAAATGATGACAGAGTCCTCTAATAATGAAGCATAAGAAAGAGAAAGACAAAGCAGCAGGCAAACATAAAGCAGATTGTTAGAACTGTGTCAGTCTACCTAACCTGTTGATACATTCATAAACCATGAGATATCAGTTTTACCATAATCCTAAGGCTTGGCTTTATGACTGCTGAATTGTTTCCTCTATCCTTTATTTCCCTGTACATTTTGCAATCATTATACATTCATCAGAGCACACTGAGTGTTGTTTTTTTTTTTTTGTTGTTTTGTTTTTTTTAAATAAAAATGTATTACCAAACATTATTAAAATTGAGAAAGACTTTATGAGTGAAAATTTTTTATGTTCATGGACTGGGTCCTTCAGACTAATTTAAATACAAGAATTGAAAGACCATAAAAATAATTTAAATAGTGCTGAAATAGGTTTTATTTGTAATGCATTTTCCTTTGCTATATCATTTAGAAATAAATAATGCAAGTGTCTTAGGAATCTGTTATAAGAAAAATAATATTTCAACATTATAGTTTCATATTAAGTATTATTATTGAAGATTATTAACATTCAACATGTATATAAGTCAGAATGCACACAACTTTACCTGAAAAAGTTTATATCTTCATGAATTGAATTTAAATTGACAAAAATATCTGGAATTAACATTATTTTAACAAGCCTGTATTTTCAGTATCTTCCTTA
>NW_006424057.1:0-1338 GCF_000296735.1 Chrysochloris asiatica | reverse complement strand
TAGAAGCCAGAACTAGTGAGCTAGAAGATAAATCGCTCAACACTACTAAGATAGAAGAACAAACACAAAAAGAATAAAAAAAAATTGAAGAAGACCTAAGATTCATGTTGGACAACATGAAGAGGAATAACTTAAGAATTATCAGCATTCTGGAACAGGAAGAATCACACAAGTCCACAGAGGACATAGTTGAAGAGCTTTTGGAAGAAAATTTTCCTAACATCCTGAAAAGTGAAAAGATAAGCATTCAAGAAGCTCAGTGAACCCCAGGAAGGCTAGACCATAAAACATAATCACCAAGACATAATAATCAAGCTCTCCAAAATCAAAGATAAGAACAGAATCCAGAAAGCAGCTAGGGAAAAGAGAAGTGTAACATTCAAAGGCAAGCAAATCAGATTAAGCTCAGATCTCTCAACAGAAACCATGCAGACAAGAAGGCAATGGAGACACATGTATGAAAACCTGAAAGAAAAAAAACTTCCAACCAAGAATCCTCTACCCAGAAAAGGTGTCAATCAAATACGATGATGTAATCAAAACATTCCAGGATAAACAGAAGCTAAGAGATTTTGCCAAAAACAACCATGTTACGAAAAACATCATAAAGGAAGATCTGTGGACTGAGAACCAACAAGAACAGACAACAACCAGAGGATGACGTATGTGGCAGCATCACCCTGAACTCAATCAACAAATGGAAGAGTCAAGTACAGAATAAAATGATAAGAACAGAAGATCTAGGAGGTCAGTCTATGATCAATAAAATTACAATGTGAAAGAAAGTAAACACATAGGAACAGAGATAAGGTGGTAGGAAAGTCAGGTAGATTACAGGATAAAATAGACTGTCTTAAATGGAGCAAAGAGTTAATAGAATATAAGGTAACCACAACAGGGTGGTTGGGGTGCGGGGTTTAGTTCGGGTGTTGGGAAGGGCAATACAAGTAGGGAGAGGAGGCAGAAGAACAGGATAGATAGGGGAACACTGAGATAGGTTTGCACGGACTATGTGGGACAAAGGTAAATAGTGATGCATGCTCAAGCTTAAAACAACAGGGCTCTGTGATCCAGGGATCCAGGCAAAGCCTGAAGAGGGAAATAATGCCAAAATGCTTGACTGTCTTATAAATATTAGTTTCCCTTGCCTATTATAGTAAAATAGACAATTGAGTGGGATAGAGAGGAATGTTGGGAAACATGATTACAGTAAAACGAGTAAGCCCATCTTCAGACTATACCTGATATGAATACCTAAAGGGAGATGCACAAGAACACCCAAACTGACAGATAGTACCCATTTGACCTAGGCTCAATGGCTTGATAATCAGAACTTGA
>NW_006424056.1:0-1392 GCF_000296735.1 Chrysochloris asiatica | reverse complement strand
ACAAGTGAACTACTGAGAGAACTTTTCTGTATGGATAAATCCAGACCTTTATAAATTGGATAGTGGTTTGAAAACTGGTATGTAATTATCCCCCATGATGATATCTAGCATAAAATAATCAACTCTATGATGTTGTTGTTGTTGTTGTCAGGTTCCATCGAGTCGGAACCGACTCATAGCGACTCCATGCACAGCAGAACGAAACAATGTTCGATCCTCACTACCGCTGCCACACTTCTATGATGAGGTCAGCAATAAACAGTCAATCAATTGAAGAGAAACTTTTTCATGGGTGTGGTCTGTTTTCAGTATATATTAGACATCAAGGAAGTCTGGTTTGCTTTCTGCTGGGTCTGGATCTTGCATTTGGATCATTCTCTGACCTCTGGTTCATTGAACTTGAGCCAGTGGCCTGATCTATTACCTCTCCATCCTGCCTTCTTAGCTGTTGGACCTTCCTGCCTACCTGCTGGACCTGTCTTCTTGCTTGCCATCTGAGATGCCAATCTTGGTTCATCTGATTGGATTTGTACTAACCATTGCCTTGTTATAAACTTCTTGTATATTTAAGTTTCACTGGTTTTATTTCTCTAGAGAACTCAGCCTAGGACATTGCCCTCCCCCAAACAGGAGAACACTTTACAGCAGAACCAAGTCAAGAGCACAGGTGTCATTCCAGTGGGTCTGGGTTTGACGGCTCTCTATCTAGAATCCAGAGTGCATGAAGACCATGGTCTCAGAAAACAGATAATTATTTTAAAGATATGAGCACTAAAGTAAATTGTTCTGTTGGTTTTTTAAACTTGTTTAGTTTCTGGTATCTCTTCTTTCTCTTCCACCGCTCCTGTTTATAACGGAAATATAGCTTGCGCTACCATTGTACTTTGGGAGTTGACAACTTGTATTCTAGATTTACAAGAAGATACATTTTCCCCAGGTTGGAATTTGGACTTAGAAGACTATGGGATGATATGATGAGGTAAAAGTGTTTTGCAGGTTGCAAGGATATTAATTTGGAAGAGCCAAAGGGTGGAGTCTTGATGTGGTGATGTAGGATAACAACTGGACTGCTAGTCACAAGGTCAGCAGTTCAAACCTATCAGCTGTTCCTTAGAGACCCTATACTGGATCACTATGTGTTTGAAACAACTTCATGACACTTAAGAACAACAACAACATTATAAGGTGGAATGTCATGGATTGAACTGTTGTTGTTGTTGTCAGGTGCCATCGAGTCGGAACCGACTCATAGCGACCCCATGCACAACAGAACGAAACAATGTCCGATCCTCACTACCGCTGCCACACTTCACGCCATCAATGATGCCACCTGGCCGATCCATCTTGTTGGGGATCTTCCTCTTTTTCTCTGACCCTCCACCTTACCCTGCA
>NW_006424055.1:0-1393 GCF_000296735.1 Chrysochloris asiatica | reverse complement strand
CGTTTGCTTTAGCATCTCTACGCTGGAGAGCAAGTTTCAGTGTCTCTTCTGACATCCATTTTGACCTTTTCCTTCTTTCTTATCTTCTTAATGACTTTTTGCTCTCTTAATCTATGATGTTCTTGATGTCATCCCACAACTCTTCTGGTCTTTGGTCTTTAGTGCTTAATGTATCAAATCCATTCTTTAGATGATCTCTAAATTCAGGTGGGATCTATTAAAGGTCATATTTTGGTTCTCGTGGACTTGTTTTCATGTTCTTCAGCTTCAGTTTGAATTTGCATATGTGTAATTGATGGTCTGTTCCACAGTCTGCCCCTGGCCTTGTTTTGCCTGATATGGAGCTTTTCCATCATTTCTTTCCACAGATGTAGTCAATTTGATGAACTGTTGAGGTCCATGTGTATAGTCGTCTCTTATAAAGAAGGTATTTGAAATGAACAACTCATTGGTTTTGCAGAATTCTATCATGCGCTCTCCAAAATCATTTCTATCACCAAGGCCATATTTTCCAACTACTGATCCTTCCTCATTGCTACCAACCTTTGCATTCCAATCACCAATAATGATCAATACATCTTGATTTCATGTTTGATTGATTTCAGATTGAAGAAGTTTATAGAATTCTTCTATTTCATACTCACTGGCTTTAGTGGTTGGTGTGTAAATTTGAATAATAGTGGTATTAACTGGGCTGCCTATAGGTGCATGGATATCACAGACAGCGTTGTACCTCATGACTGATCTGGATATGTTCTTTTTGATGATGAATGCAACACCATTCCTTTTCAATTTCTCATTCCCTGCATAGTAAACCATATGGTTATCAGATTCAAAATGGCCAATACCAGTCCATTTCAGCTCACTAATGCCTAAGATATTGACGTTTTTGCGTTCTACTTCATTTTGACAACTTCCAATTTTACCAGATTTATAATTCATACATTCCATGTTCCAGTTTTCAATGGATGTTTACAGCTGTTTCTCTTCATTTTGAGTTGTGCCCCATCAGCAAATGAAGGTCCCCACAGGCTTTTCTCCCACGGGCCTAACTCCATTCGCGTTATCACAGTCAACTCTATTTTGACTAGCTATTAGAGAGATGCAAATCAAAACAACAATGAGATATCATCTCACAACAGCAATAACAGCAAAGATCAAAAAGGTAGAGGACAATAAATGCTGGTGAGGATGTGGAGAGACTGGAATGCTCCTGCATTACTGGTCAGATTGCAAAATGGTCCAACCTTTCTGGAAAGCAATATGGCACTTCCTCAGAAGTTTGGAAACAGAAATACTTTATGATCCAGCAATTCCTCTACTTATAACCCACAAGAAATACGAGCCATAACACAAGTAGATATATGCACACCAATGTTCATAGCAGCACTAT
>NW_006424054.1:0-1351 GCF_000296735.1 Chrysochloris asiatica | reverse complement strand
TTCTTTCAGTATGTTTAGTGTTGTTGTATTACAGTCTTCTTAATCGTTTCCATTCTTAGGTCATGCCTGTGAGTTGTCATTGCCTTGGTCATGCTCACTGAGGGATCATTGTTTCCCTGTTATTTGGGTGTGTCTTGGTTTTGCCATGGCACTGGGATTTCAGGAGTGTTAACTTTTCCAGTTCTCCCCAGTATTTGGTGGTTTGTCTGTATTTTTAAAATAAACATTTTAGGTGGTCAGCAACTTTTTACTATTGTTTCCTCTACTTTATTTTCCCTCCTTTTTAATTACGGTTAGAAAAATTCATGTTTTGGTTTTCAATTTTTTTATCTCTCCCAAGTATTAGTCCTGGTGTGGGGCTGTGGGTTAACATACCAGACTGCAAACTCGTTTGAATTGCAAGGTCCCTGGTTCAAGTTTACAGACTTTCCCCTGGAAACCCTATCCAGAGTCTCTATGGCTCGGAATTCACTCCATGCTACTTAACAGATAACATGTTGTGCTCACTCATTCCACAAGGTGGCACCACAACCCAGAGTATGATTGTACACTAATCACACCATCTACCTGGGAGCTCAATCCTCTTGCTCTCTCTCTCTCTGATTAGTGCTTGTTTCACTGCTCTATTTGTGTGACCTTGTTTCCAGGCAAAGAATCCCCACCCAGTGAGCCCCCTATGAGTTTGATTACTGCCTTCCACTTTTCCTAAGGCACAATTCCCAGTTCTGTGGGCCTGCTACTGTGTGAGCTGGCTTTCAGGGGAAGCTCTGCAGTCTGTCTGCTGTTTCAGAGTACTTAGGGCGTCAGATCTTAGAACATCCAAAGGCTCTATCTTCTTGGTTTAGGTTCCACTTACACTGTGATGACTGTAGGGTGAGGGGACAGTTTCTTCTTAGTTGTCCTCATACTAGTTCCACTCTAGGGTCTTTTGTAGGAATTTGTATCCATCTAGTAGACTCCTGATGTGGTGCTGACGGTTAATGTGCTGGATTGCAAGATCATTTTGAGCCACAGTTTAAGCTCACTAGCTGGGCTTTGGAACCCATTTGCAGAGTTGCTATGAGATGGAACCAATTCAAAGGCACTTAATAACAACAACAACAGTGGTTAGCAGTTACTGGGTGAGAGAGGAATTGTCACATTCTGTAGAACTCCTAGAAAGGTCTGCCTTGTTACTAGACCACACCATAGCATGCTGACTGTAGCTGTAACCTCCATTCAAGATGCTTGCTCCCTAGCACACAGCAGCCTTAGACAGCAGTTCTCAGTGCCTCTACAGTGGCATTCTCTAACAGTCTGTCAATCCCTGGTAATGGGCAGTTACAGGGTGAGGAGGGAGTGTCACTCTCTG
>NW_006424053.1:0-1393 GCF_000296735.1 Chrysochloris asiatica | reverse complement strand
CCAAGCTCTGTCGGACATCATCAATGATATCCCTCATTCCACAGCCTCTTCTGAATCTGTCTTGAACCTCTGGAAGTTCTCTGTCAATGTATGTTTGTAGCCATTTCTGTATTACCTTTAGTAAAACTTTACTCACATGGGATATCAAAGAGATTGTCTGATGATTTCCTCATTCCGTTGGGTCACATCTCTTTGGAATGGGCAAATATATGGATCTCTTCCAATCAGTCGGCCAGATAGTTGTCTTCCAAATTTATTGGCAGAGATGAGTGAGCACTTCCTGTGCTGCCTCACTTTCTTGAAAGATTTCAAGTACTTCCCCTTTACTTTTCAGTCTTGCAATTCTGTAACTTGAAAAAAAAAAAAAAATCTAGTTATCGAGGAAACTTGCTTTTTTCCTCATTAAGACTCTGATCCACAAGGGTGTCTGATTAAATTAACCATCAGTTCCAGAGTCCAAACAGCACTCTGTTTAATCTTCAATTTTCTTATTCATACAGGAATTAAAAAAAAAAATATATATATATATATCTTTTCTCCCTTCCTATCACAGTGGGTTCGTGAGACACAGGGGACCCTTCCTGTTGCTGGCTGTAAAAAGACATGTCTCATAAGCGGTAGACAGAGTAAATCAGTGTTGTATATCTTTGAGAACATTTGTTAGCTATAAAATCCAATGTGATTTCTCAATCACATTTTCTGAGGAATACAACGTAGCCAAATACGCAAAATCTGAAATGGTAGTCACTCTCCTGCTTTGTTCCTTCCTTTACACTTGAATGTTGTTTCTCATCTCTTGCGTCTCTTCAGTTGAATTCTGCACTTGGCTGTGTCCTCCTCTCCTGTTTCTGGGTTTATTCATTGAGTAATCTATCTTTCCAATGTAGGCAGTCCCGTCATCACAAATCGTGCAGCTTCTCAGTCTGACTATAAAGTAAAGCTCTTTGAGAAGCCTCAGGATGGTGACTGGTTGCATAAAGTAGATTACGACTGTCTGGAGTTTCCTGAAAATGGTTGCATAGCACTTATTACCTGTCTTTGAAATGAAAATATCAAAATAGTTTATCTTTGAAATGCTCCTTTCCAGAAGACAGGCTTGAAAACTTAATAGTATCATGAATTCACTTTAAAACAACTATCTTTTTATTCAAGACACTTTTTTCCAATTCCATATCTTGGAAAGGTTCTCAGTAAAGCTATTTATTTTAGTATTGTTTTTATTATGCTAATTTATTGAGACCAAAATTATACTTGATGCAGAGAGAGAGGGAAGAAAGGGAAATGAAAGAAACAGGTCAGAAAAGTAGAGATGATAGATAGATAGATAGATAGATAGATAGATAGATAGATAGACAGACAGACAGACAGACAGACAGACAGACAGACAGACAGA
>NW_006424052.1:0-1279 GCF_000296735.1 Chrysochloris asiatica | reverse complement strand
TTTCCAAACTGTGAGAAAAAATATTTTTTGTTCTTTAAAACCGTCCAACTGTGAGATTTCTGTTATAGCAACACTAGGTAATTGAGACATTGTTATTGTTTTGCTCAACAATCTCAACGAGATGTATTGGCCAGTTGGCAGCATCGATAGACACAAGTATGGTAACAGTAGTGAGGTTGGCCCAGGATCGGATATTGTTTCATTCTGCTGTGTATAAGGTCACTATGAGTTGGTGTTTACTCAATGGCACCAAACAACAACAACAACAACAATATTCTGTGGGATATCTGTTAATGCAATACTAGATAACTGAGACATTGTTATTGTTTTGCTCAACCATCTCCTACACTGGTGGAAATCAAAGCCCACAGTCTCGACCTGAATCTCTGTGTTCTTGGGGTTGAAGTCATGTTTGCAGCTAAGGAATCCTCTAACTTGCACCAGAGAGTCAAACAGCCAGGTTTCCTAATGAAAACCTATGGAACATTCTGCCACTGGCATTCTTTGGAATGACCAGCTTCTGACTCCAAAGTCATTTGATTTCTCCATCACATGCTCAGCTCCTCAGTAAGCAGAGGAAGAATTGGGAAGGAGAGCTAGGGTGTGCTGGCTATATCATCTAACACACGCTCTGGTCTTTTAAACTCTTCACTTCTTGAGTCATCTGTACACCCTTTAGGTAACAATGTGCAAACAGTAGGTTATTGATATCTAAAAAGCAATTCTGTACTCTCAACCTAGAGTTAATTATAAAACAAACAAACAAAACTTTCAGGCAGAGTATCTGGTGAACTAGGTACATTTCAAATGCCCTCAAGGATGTGTTTCCAAAGATCTGCATGTAAACTTTCCATGTTGTTGTTGTTAAGTGCTGTTGAGTCAGTTTCACCTCTTGTTGTTGTTGTTGTTAGGTGCTATCGAGTTGTTCCCAACTCAGACATGACATAACGAAACACTGTCTAGAGGCTGGGAGACTTGTAGCCAGTGGAACTTGGAGCGTGGGCAGAAGGGCATGTACCCTTGGGCCCATTGGCCAGGCTAGGTAATCTGGGCCCACAGCCTGGGAGAGACAGAGTGGCTGGACTGAATCAGGGCTGCAGAGTCGCCAAGTCGTGGAGACGTGCCGCAGGAACTTCTAGGGTGCCTTGCCGACCTTGGGTCATTCCAAACTAGTTGTATTTTCTAGTTTCTTTTTATTTCTTCTTTGGTGTTGAGAGGGGGTGCACTCACGGTTTGCACACATATGTCTGGGCAAGAGGAAGTAAGGGATTAGACCAGC